>NC_071255.1:12500-137676 GCF_023375685.1 Ictalurus furcatus | reverse complement strand
GGAGAGAGAGAGCGAGGGAGGGAGAGAGCACGAGAGAGAGAGCGAGCGAGTGAGTGAGAGAGAGAGAGAGCGAGCGAGGGAGAGGGAGAGAGGGAGATAGAGCGAGGGAGGGAGAGAGAGAGAGCGAGGGGGGGGAGAGAGAGCGAGGGGGGGGAGAGAGAGAGCGAGGGAGGGGGGGGAGAGAGAGAGAGCGAGGGAGGGGGGGAGAGAGAGAGAGCGAGGGAGGGAGGGAGGGAGAGAGAGAGGGAGGGGGGAGGGAGGGAGGGAGAGAGAGAGGGGAGGGAGGGAGAGAGAGGGAGGGGGGGAGAGAGAGAGGAGGGGGGGGGAGAGAGAGAGAGCGAGGGAGAGAGAGAGCGCGCGAGAGAGAGAGAGGGAGATAGAGCGAGGGGGGGAGAGAGAGGGAGGGAGAGAGAGAGAGCGAGGGAGGGGAGAGAGAGAGCGAGGGAGAGAGGGAGATAGAGCGAGCGAGGGAGGGGGGGGAGAGAGAGGGGGAGAGAGAGCGAGCGAGGGAGAAAGTGAGGGGGAGGGAGATAGAGAGAGGGGGGGGGGGGAGGGGGGGAGTAGGGGGGAGGGAGAGGGGGAGACAGCACACATTATTGGGTATGCTCTTGTCCTGTAATGGTTGTACAGGACAGAAGATGTACTTTGTGTGCAGACTGTAAGCAGGGACTCTGGTAAGAATAGTTCTGACAGCATAACTAAGAGCGAGAGCCATTAGGGAACACAGAGAGCGCTGGAGACAGATCAGCACCTTTAACTAAAAGCAAATCTTATTAACAAAACGCTTGTCTAAACAAATAGCTTTTCAGTGTAGACTTATAGATTGATGCCGTGTTTGAGTCAGGGGTGTTTCTCCAGCTTCAAGGTGCGAGGGGCTCATCCCCCAGCGTCTCGATTTAAATAACGCTTCTTGGTGTAATCCTGGCAAACCCTTATGAGTGACTGCAGTGAAGGAACATTAATCAAGTTTTTCATTTTATTTTATTTTAATATACCTGAAACATACAATTAGAGAGACTTTAAGTGTGTTTTGTGTGTATGATATATTACTGAGAGTCACGTTCAGATAAGCCACATTTAAATTAATAATGTAATGTTCTGCATCGTAGCTTAGTGGTTAGTACCTCTGGGGTTCGGGATTCAAATCCCGCCTCCGCCCTGTGTGCGTGGAGCTTCCTCCGGGTTTGCTCCAGGTTTCCTCCCCCAGTCCACAGACATGCGTTGTAGGCTGATTGGTGTTTCGGAATTGTCTGTTGTGTGTGTGGTGGTGCCCTGTGATGGGCTGGCCTGGGATAAGCTCCAGGCTCCCTGCGACCCTGTGTAGGACAAGTGGTACAGAAGATGGATGGATGGATGGATAGCTGGATGGATAGATGGATGGATGGATAGCTGGATGGATGTTCTGCATTGTACTTTTACACCTGAAACTGCATCTGAAAAAAGTGGAATAAGCAACTACTACAATAACATAAAGGTGGCGTTTCTTCTTGCCTTCTATCTCTAGCATCCATATAAAGTACTGCATTAAAATCATTGCTCCTTTTGTTTCAGTTCAGTAATTTCAGTGTGTTTATCTTTCACAATGTCTAATCATGGCTTATTACAATGAGTGTAAGCTGCTGAACAGAAATGATATTTTGTTGAATTTTACAAATGCTAGCTAGACAAGCAATGCTGTCAGTCTGTGCGAGCTATTTCGTCTCGTATTTCGCTGATGTGAGATCTTACAGCTACAGTACTATACTGATAAAAAGAATAACACAACATTCCTCTACTCTGTCCTGGGAATGTTGAAAATGACTTATTGAAACACAGTGAGCTCTGTGGCAGCAACTGAGGTGTCATTTTAGCCAGAAGTCAAGTGGGTTTTTATGGTCATTCCTTTATACAGCTTGTGTAGATTAGAATGAAATGTTGTTTCTTCAAGACCATGGAGCAGAACAGAAAGAACCGAAACCTAGCTCCAAAGTCGGATAAAATGCCCAACTTCCACAGCCTCTTTCTGAGGCACCGTACATTGGAGAGGTGCATTCTGGGTACTGAAGAACTCTTTATAAATGTTATATTGTGGTGCGTGCAATCCGGAGTTATCGATCACTTCATAAATGCAGACGATTCTCATTTTGGTAATGGGCAGGTTCACATGACCAGTGCATGCTCTCTCTCTCTCTCTCTCTCTCTCTCTCTCTCTCTGTCTGAAGCCTGAAAAAAGGTGATGGACTGCATTAGAAAGACATTTTAAATAATAAATTAAGAAAATACTTTCTTAATACTTTCAAAATCTGAACAAAAAATTATCGCAAAAGGTTTGGGGTCTTGACGCAAAACATCAGGGCTTAAGCCCCCAAACCTGCCCTGTAGTGACGCTCCTGATCCGAGTCATGAACACATATTGGAAAGCTTTTCCATACCTGTGGGGATTTGTAGGAAGAATCTCATGAAAGTCCATCCAGAGTTACTGTGAGATCAGAAAGATTACTTCTAGCTACACGTGGTCCTAGTACAAGTTCTTCTGTCTTATCAGAATTAAGTAAGAGGAAGTTAATAATCATCCAACGTCTAATGTCCTTTACACATTCCTCAACTTTATTAAGCTGCTGTCTGTCCTCTGGCTTCGCTGAAACATACAGCTGTGTATCATCAGCATAGCAGTGGAAGCTAATTCCATGTTTATGAATAATTTGACCTAGAGGTAGCATATATAAAGTAAAATGCAGTGGGCCTAAAACAGAACCTTGTGGAACACAAACTTTGTATATGCATAGAGAAGTCTACATTTACATCTTTGCACTGATAACGATCAGTTTAATAAGACCTGAGCCAGGAGAGGACTGTTCCCTTAATGCCAACAACATTTTCTAATCTATCAAGGAGAATAGTGTGATCTATAGTATCAAAAGCTGCACTAAGGTCAAGTAACACAAGCAGCGAGACATAATCCTGATCAGAGGTCAGTAGAAGGTCATTTACTACTTTAACTAACGCTGTCTCTGTGCTATGATGAGGTCTAAATCCTGACTGGTACATTGAAACTAAACTCTCAGTCTGAATCCAAACTGATGTAGTTTTGTCTTTATCTTTTCTGTCTTTAATTCACTTCACAAATTGTTTTTTGTTAAGACAGACAGACAATCAGACAGACAAGAGAAAAAAGGGAGAAACAGGAAATTGATGAGGATCTGTTGGTTTGCAACATCTCACAACTGTGAGACCCTCCCTTATAGGGTAAAAACAACACACACACACACACACAAAGAAAAGTCCTACATTTTCTTTTCTAGTTCCCACAGAGGCGAAAGTGCTGAGCAGATACTGATACTTCAGATGAAATGCTAAAACCACACAGACACACACACAAACTCCTACACACACACACACACACATGCACAAACTCCTACACAGACAGTCTTTACTGGCACACATGTTGTGACACATAGCATTGTGTGATTCAGTGGTGCAATCCCTGCACACACACGAACACACACACACACACACACACACACACACACACCCACCCCACTGAATTCTGCACCATATTGTCCCACATACTGGAATTTTATTAATGCCCAAATTAAATAAATGAAAAGACAATTATGGCCGAAAAGTCAAATTAAAAATGGCTTCTGTGTAAAATTTTATTCTCATTAAATAATGTTTTAATGTTTATAAAATAGGGCCATGTGTAAAATTTATGTAGATGTTACAATAAGTTATCATTTTCTTTTTAGAGATTAAATATAGGCACAAATTCTTTATAATTTATTCAGATGTCACACTCTGTTTTAATGAATTTTAGCGAGTATTTTTTACAAACATTGCTCACTTTTTATTTATAAATTTAAACACATGCAGTGTTATATTAATCTCATAAAACTTGTAATTCCATAAAAACACTCTTTTTAAAATAATCACGTGTTAATATATTTATGTTCATTTCATCATATCTAATCTAAACTTTGTTCTGTACAGAAAGTGCATTATTATTATTATTATTATTATTATTATTATTATTATTATTATTGAGGTTATGATGATGTCAGCTTTCTGTGTTGGATTTTAAAATGGCGTCAGTACGAGATGACATGCCGCTCGTGTTCCCTCCACATGGCTGCGTTTAGCTCGTTTCTCACACACACACACACACTCGTTGCACACACACTCGTTTCTCACACACACACACACACACACACACACACACACACACTCGTTTCACACACATATATATATATCACCATGCTACGCTGTTTTATTCACAATAACGCACGTGTTCGTCGGTATCTGAAGCGTGTGATCTCTGCCTCGTCTCTCAGACGTTACCCGAGTGCTGTTTAGAAAACACTAATATTTATCCTGTTTAGGGTTTGGGATACAGCTAGGATTTTATTTTTGATTTAGGACTGATTGATTTAAATCTGTGTAGATTCTTTTGTCTGTATTAAACACACACAGACACACACCTGTGCACACATACTGCAGCTTCCTGTCTCTCCCACTCTCACCCCAATTCTTTGTGTTTGCAGTTTCTTCCCCTCTTTCTCATCCCCCCTAACCACGCTTTCCTGTCTCTCTCTCTCTCTCTCTCTTTCTTTGTGTGTGTGTGTGTGTGTGTGTGTGTGTGTGTGTGTGTGTGTGTCTCCCACTCGTCCCACCTCTGTGTGTTTTCGAAGAACTTGTCTGTTTTTAGAATAAAGAGATGCGGCATGCTTATTTTAGGATTTTTCCTCAAATCTCAGACCTGAGATTTCAATCTCTCTCTCTCTCTCTCTCTCTCTCTCTCTCTCTCTCTCTCATCCCTTCTGTCTTCTGTTTAAACCCACTCTCTCCACATCACTTGTCTGTTCCTCACACGTTTACTCTTTATTTTTGGCGTGTGAGCAGCCAGGTTTGCGTGTTGCACGTGTAATGGAGTAGGCAGTGAGAAAGTGTCATCTAGGCTTACAAACAATCTAAAGGTTTTTATAATCTTAACTTCCACCCAATTACGCACAGAATATGATTAACACAGACTAATGAACTATACTAAAGTGTAATAATGAACTAATTAAGTTAATCATATATACGCTGGCTTCGGAACGTATTCAAACCCTTTCTTTTTTTTTTAAATGTACTAAATTTCATTTTCCATCCATCAGAGTTCCACACATTAATCCATAATGAAGTGAAAATATGTTTTTAGAAATGTTTGCAAATGTATTAAAATCAGAAATCTCTCATTTAGATAAATATTAAGACTCTTTATTCAGTACTTTGTAGAAGCTCCTTTGGCAGCTGTTCATCTCTTCAGGTTTTACAAACTGAATCTGGGTCATTTCTTCCATTCTTCCTGGCCAGTCCTCTCAAGCTCAGTTGTGAACTGATATCTTCAGGTCTTTGGACAGATGTTCTGTGGGGTTCAAGTCTGGGCTTTGGCTTTGCCAGTGACGGACATTCAGAGACTTATCCCGAAGCCACTGCAGCATTGTCTGAGGTTGTGTACAATCTGGAGTGGGGTTTTCTTTAAGGACTGTGCTGTATTAGGCTGCATTCAACTTTCTTCCCGTCCCTGCTGCTGAGTCGTACCCCATAGCGCAATGCTGCCATCACCATGCTTCACTGTCTGCACTGTATTAGTTAGTTACAGTTACATTTATATAGCGCTTTTACAGACGCTCAAACCTCTTTATGGGGGGTGGGGCATTTATGAGCCGTACCTGGTTTTGCTGGACGAACTGTTTGGAGTTCAGCCTGAAAATAAAAATTTTTCTCATTAGACCAGAGAATATTTTTCCTCATGTTGGAAAAAGTCGGTATGTCTTTTTTTACTCAGGAGTTCAATTCAATTCAGTTTATTTGTATAGTGCTTTTAACAATGAACATTGTCACATGGTCTCAAAGCACCTTTACAGTAATCCGTATATAACATTTTTATGTAAATTTATATTTTACATCGATCGCTAATGAGCAAATGAGAGGCAATGGTGTCAGGGGAAAACTCCCTGAGGCAACAAGAGGAAGAAACCCTGAGAGGAACCAGACTTGAAAGGGAACCCATCCTCATCTGTGATTATAAATCATTCCACATTCCACACAGCTGTATAGTATAAAGTCAAGCAGTGCATAGCTGCTAACCTTTTCTAGGATCTTGGAGATAAAGAGGAGGTTTGATATTGGCCAATAGCTGGACAGCTTTAATCAGGGGCCTGTTAGCTGCTTATTTAAAGGGTTTAGGTACATAGTCAGTGCTCAGTGAAGAATTTATTGTTTTTAGAAGAGTTTCAGTTGCTTCTGGTAGTGTCTGTCTGAATAAAATGTGTAGATAAGTGATCTAGTATACAAGTTGATGATGAGGAAATTAGTTAAATTTGTTCAGTCTCCTTGAAGGTTATGTGGTTCTGTTGTCATCTACATGGTCAGTTATCAAATTATCCGGATTTCATTTAGTATTCAAATTTCTTGACTAACATTTTCTATTTTATCATTGAAAATCTTCATAAACTCCTCACTACTTCATATTGATGGTGTATATACTGCTGCGGTGGTCATATTTCACGTTAATTTTTCTACAGTATTAATAGGAACCTAGGATTATTTTTGGAATCCTTTATTAAGGTGGAGAGGAATGTTGATCTAGTAGTGCTACGAGCCTTTCTGTAGCCCAGGAGCCTGTCCTTCCATGCAGTCTGGAATACTACTCAGTCTGACACCATTTACATTCTGATTTTTGACTTGTCTGTTTTAAGGTGCACATGTGTTTGTTATACCAGGGTGCTAGTTTTTACTCTCCAAATGTTTTTCTTTTAACTGGTGCTACATTATGTTTAATATAATACTCAATAAAGTATAAACAATAATCCATTTATAGGTTTGGTAAATATAAAAGTATAAAAGTATCAACTATAATCTCTAATAAAGTAGAAATACAATCCACTACAATGTATTAATCATAATCCATCAGATCTCTCCCTCATGTTGGATTCCCTTAACAGCTCTGTGTACGAACCCGTACAGGATGCTGATTTAAAATGGGCATCATTGAAGACACCTTTTTTGTTGGCAGTTACCTGAACCTGGGGTTCCTGTCTAAGGTTATGTCTCCCAAATCTGTGAACCAGGCGATTGACCTTGCAGTATACTATGAAGGTTAATCTGCTGAACATTTCCTACTGTGTCCAGAATGTGCCTTATGGTACTGTTTGAATTGGTGCCAAGACATGGGCTGCTTGCTTCTCTAAACAAAGACTGGCTCACTGACTGACAGAAATTTTACCAATGGCTTATGAACAGGCTGGAATTTCAGCTCCTACTTGGATGTTCCATTCCGTTACGAGGGTTTCATCCTCCTAAGAGGTGTGCTGCTCCAAGAGATCTGAACCACAGATATCTAGGTATCAACATGTACCTTTTCCAGATTCTACAAGGTCAGCATTGCCCTTCTGATGGTTGAGTGCAATGATCATCTCCAAACACATTTCTATTCATAGGTGAGATGGTTCCTCATGACCTTTGACAGAGGTATCCGTGTGTTAAACCCCACCCAATGGTGGTTAAAAGGGGTGAAATAGAATGCTAGTTACAGATGAAAACGGGATTGTATGAACATTGGATAACCACTAGGGTTCTCTATCATTTGGAACTGTCTCCGGATCGAGTAGGCGTTAGGTTCCAGGAACCAAAATGACGGGGCGTAAGATATTTATAACAAATACTACCTCACTGTCACGTTGTAATTTTGTTGAAGAGCCATGGAGGGAGTGAACATGCACAAGAGCATATCCAGGTGTTAGACACTGCCCCTTGTGGTGTTCAAAGAACCATAGTTAAATTCAGCCCCAGCATTATCTCTGATAGTTTCTGCTCCATCAGAACCACTGTCCTGAATCCTGCCCTTTGAATAGGATAGGTTTTATCATTACTCAAACATGATCACTACATAGATCTGTCTGTCTCTCTGTCTGTCTGTCTCTCTCTGTATGTCTCTCTTACTTTGACCTTTATCACAACTGATGATGCAAATGAAGATCCTATATGGCCATATGTGGACACGCACACACTGACATGTGTCCGTGTGTGTGTGTCCGTGTGTGTGTGTGTCTGTGTGTGTGTGTAAAAGAGAGAGAGAGAGAGAAATGGATGACACAGAATTTCCAGTAACTGAAATTGAAACATGCTTCATGGTGCATTTGTGAGAGAGACAGATAAAGCCTGATGTGGGTGGATATGTTAGTGTGTAGCATCTCCTGTGTAACAGCCACTTAGCGAGCAAGTGAACACACACACACACACACACACACACACACACACACACACACACACACACACAGTCTCCTTGGTGAGTGTGTGTGGAGTGTGACTGAGCAGCAGACTGACAGTGAGACGGGTGCAGTAAGACGGGTGCAGTCTGAACACTAACTGAGTTTCCATTCGTCAGCCTGCTGGGAAAACGAAACACACACTATGTGTGTGTGTGTGTGTGTATATAGGGTGTGTTAGTGTGTGTGTGTGTGTATAGGGGGTGTGTGTGTGTGTGTGTGTGTGTGTGTGTGTGTGTGTAAGTGACACAATGGGACATGTCCCTGTCCACAGACACAGACTGAGCCTCATTTATCATTCTTTTAAATGCTTGCATTAGCCGAACCCAACTGAAATGTTCAGCTGAATTTACCGTTTAGGAAGTGTTGCTTTTCTTTGTGCTCGTGTGCGTACGGTAATCACCTGTAACAAACAAAGTGCGTTCCTGATGCAGCTAATTTGCATGTAGTGACTCCATAAGACTCCATAAAAGTTGAAGTCCACAGACAGCTGGGAGCATGAAATGAACAATCAGGTTAAAGCCGCTCTTCTGCCCATAAAAACGTGTAATAATGTATAATATTAATAATTAATTATGAATAAATAATTAATAATCCTACAGGGTCTCGGGGACCCTGAAGCCTATCCCAGCTAGCATAGGGTACAGGACGGGGTACAGCCTGGACAGGGTACCAATCCATCGCAGGGCACAATCACGCACACACACACATTCATACACTACGGACACTTTGGACATGCCAGTCAGCCTACCATGCATGTCTGGGTGAGGAAACCGGAGTACACGGAGGAAACCCCCGCAGCACGGGGAGAACATGTGAACTCTGCACACACACACAGGGCCGCAGCAGGACTCGAACCCCTGAGCCTGGAGGTGAACGTGTTAACCACTACGCCAGCGTGTAGTAATATGCAATCAAATATCACAGAAGCTGTATGGCTGTACTCAAAGTTATTTAAAAGTGCCATAAATGTTTAAAATAAATGGCTAGTGTCATTGTGGTTGATGGGGAGAGAGAGTATGCCCCTCCCACCCTGAGAGCACGCCCAGTTTTTCTCTCTTGGTCTCCCGGCCCATGGCTGGCTGTGGCATCATCGGGATTCAAGCTTGTCATCTCCACATGATCTCCTGAGTGTTGTGCCACTCAGGAGCCCCGAATTTGTCTTAATTTATCGGTTTGTGTTGGCTCACTTTCTTTATTTTTTATATTCTTTAATTAATGGCAATAAAATAAAATGACTGGTTTTCACAGAATGTTCTGGATGTAGCTCTGAGTCCCTGAGTGAGTGAACTAGCGTGAGAATGTTTTTAAACGAGACTCTAAAGCTCTTCTGTAAGTGGCTCCAGATAAGTGCTGCTAAATGCTGTAAACATGTGGGGTGTGTGTGTGTGTGTGTGTGTGTGTGTAAGTGACATGTCTCTGTCCATATACACAGTGTTCATTAGTGTGTGTAGCATGTATGTTGGTGTGTGTTGGAGTGTGTGTAAGTTAGTGACCCTGTCGTTCTTCATGTCACTGTGAGGGAGAAGTGTCTTCAGTGCAGTAATATCACATTTTGATTAGAAGGTAGTTCCCTAAGTAGGCAGCATATTTAGGCAGCTTTGATGCGGAGGAACCCAAACCTGGTCATTTATTCATCCTCAACCCAGCAGCTGTGGTAGAGATTTGCCATTTTGAAACTGTTTCTCATTGGATACACGTTAGCCACGCCCTCATCCTCAACCCAGCAGCACAGAGTTAAATGTGAAGACCGTGTGTGTGTGTGTGTGTGTGTGTGTGTGTGTGTGTGTGTGTGTGTGTGTGTGTGTAGGGATCATTCCATATCAAGTGGTAAAATAATTGCAAAGTTGTTTGCTTGACAGTTTTGAATTGTCCTAGTTTTTTGGGTGATTATTTATTGACAGTGTGAAGCCACCCGTTTTGTTTGATTTGATTTGACTTGGTTTAACTACGACGGCCATCTTAGTGTCATGGCACACAACACATTTTGGTTATACAGCTGTTTATGGAAATATTTCAGCTCAGGATGGACGTAGCTCCTTGGAACTAAAACTGATCTCTAGAACACATTATAAGGTACATGGACATATATAAACATTTTGCACATTCATGTTCCTAAGACTTAAAACTTACAGCGTCCTCCACTAATATTGGCACCCTTGATAAATATGAGTGAAGAAGGTTGTGAGAATCTTTATTGTTTAACCTTTTCATCTTTTGTTCAAAAAATTTAGAACAATGCTCTCATGGATATCAAACAATACACAGGTTTATCAAAAATATAGATTTGTTAAATATAGGTGTGCAACAATTATTGGCACCCTTTTAGTCAATACTTTGTACTAGCTTCCTTTGCCAAGATAACAGCTTTGAGTCTTCTCCTGTTTCGAGTTCTCCGCCAATTTCACTGGGGGACTCTCCTCTTCAGTTCACCCAACAGGTTTTCTATGGGTTCAGGTCAGGGGACTGGGATGTCCATGGCAGGACCTTGATTTTGTTGTCAGTAAACCATTTTTGTGTTGATTTTGATGTATGTTTTGCATCATTGTCCTGCTGGAATACACTTGAGTTTGTTTTTTGGGAAGTGGTAGGTTAAGATGTAGGACTTCTGATCGGAAGGTTATAAGTTCAAGTCCCTGCACTGCCAAGTTCCCACTGCTGGGCCCTTGAGCAAGGCCCTTAACCCTCAACTGCTCAGTTGTATAAATGAGATAATTGTAAGTCGCTCTGGATAAGGCCGTCTGCCAAATACTGTAATGTGATGTATTGTTTTTGGAAGAGAGTAGAGGCTTTTTTCTTGAAACCCTTCCAAACAACTTGTGGTGATGTAGGTGACACAACTAACTTCTGCAGTTCTCCAGCTGTGATCCTTGGAGATTTTTTGGCCACTCGAACCGTCCTCTTCACAGTGCGTTGAGACGATATAGACACGCATCCAATTCCAGGTTGATTCATAACATTTCCAGTTGACTGGAACTTCTTAAGTATTATTATTTTCGATGCTTGTGCTATTTTCTTATAGACACTTCCCATTTTGTGAAGCTCAACAACCTTTTGCCGCACATCACAGCTATATTCCTTGGTTTAACCCATTGTTATGAATGACTAATGGAATTTGGCCTGTGTGTTACCTCATATTTATACCCCTGTGAAACAGGAAGTCATGGTTGAAAAACTTCCTGTTCCTAGTCACCCAGGTGTACTAAAAAAAGTTAAAATATCAATGGGAATATACTTCAAACATATTTTTCTCATATGAATTCAGATTTTTTTTTGGATAAACTTGTGCTGTGTTTGATATCCATGAGAGCAGAGTATTTTTGTGAAATTTTTTTTTTAAGAGAAGATGAAAAGGTTAAACAGTAAACACAATTTTTCACAGCCTTCTTTGCTAATTTTTACTAAGGGTGCCAATATTAACGGAGGGCACCGTAAGTCCAAATGTGTGTGTATTAGTGTGTGTGTATTAGTGTGTGTGTGTGTCTATATATATATATTGGTGTGTATGTATGTTGGGGTGTGTGTGTGTGTGTGTGTGTGTGTGTGTGTGTATCGGTGTGTGTATCGGTGTGTGTGTAGTGGTGTGTGTGTATCGGTGCGTGTGTATATATTTTGGTGTGTGTGTGTGTATCGGTGTATGTTAGTGAGTATATCAGTGTGCCTGTACTGCAGTAATGAAATCTGATACAGTGATTATATAAAAACGTTCATATACTTGACATATTTGTGTGTATCGGTGTGTGTGTATATTGGTGTGTGTGTGTGTGTGTGTATCGGTGTGTGTGTATATATGTTGGTGTGTGCGTGTGTATCCATCCGTGTGTGTAGTGGTGTGTGTGTATCGGGTGTGTGTGTGTGTGTGTGTGTATATGTTGGTGTGTGTGTAGTGGTGTGTGTATCGGGTGTGTGTGTGTGTGTGTATATGTTGGTGTGTGTGTGCTGTATCGGTGTGTGTGTATGTTAGTGAGTATATCAGTGTGCCTGTACTGCAGTAATGAAATCTGATACAGTGATTATATAAAAACGTTCATATACTTGACATATTTGTGTGTATCGGTGTGTGTGTATATTGGTGTGTGTGTGTGTGTGTGTGTATCGGTGTGTGTGTATATATGTTGGTGTGTGCGTGTGTATCCATCCGTGTGTGTACTGGTGTGTGTGTATCGGGTGTGTGTGTGTGTGTGTGTATATGTTGGTGTGTGTGTAGTGGTGTGTGTATCGGGTGTGTGTGTGTGTGTGTATATGTTGGTGTGTGTGTGCTGTATCGGTGTGTGTGTATGTTAGTGAGTATATCAGTGTGCCTGTACTGCAGTAATGAAATCTGATACAGTGATTATATAAAAACATTCATACACTTGACATATTTTCTGTTTATTCTGAAGACGGCTCACGTCTCCTAAAGATAATAAATTATCCACTGTACTCACTTTTACCTGAAATTTCCTGTTTCTCTGGAAACTTTGTGTAATTACATTGTTTACGTTTATGCAGTGACACACCACAGTTACTCCCTGTATTCTTCTACACACACACACACTCACACACACACACAGTGTACAGGTTTGCAGATTATTGTCTTTTCATTTAAAACAAAAAGTGTCATGAACCAGTATATTTAGTTTATATACTGTAAAATATACTTTTTAACAAATATTCTATCATTAATATGATAAATTTCAACTCTCTCTGTGTGTGTGTGTGTGTGTGTGTGTGTGAGATGATGTGTTCAGAAAGCAGTGGGAGGGTGATATCCGCTCTGACACACATTCTACTGTCGACTGCGCTGATGTTTCGGATGTGTGTATGTGTAACAGGAGTGTGTGTTGAGTTTGGCGGTTCGGTGTTTGAATCAGCGAGGTGTGTTTTTGAAAACACACATACACAAAACACTGAATCAGGAGTGTGTGTGTGTGTTTGTGTGTATGTGTTTTGAAATTTATCTCTTAAAGTTGATTCATTAGATATGAGGCTAATATTATGATATAGTAAGGGAAAGTTTATAGCCAGCGGTTTAGCATCATGCATGTGTACATCATCACACACACTTGCCTCAGGGTGTCTGTAAGGGAGCAGATTACAGTTATAAAATGATCGTTTTTCCACTTTACTCAAATACACTTTCTTTTGCCAAGTTTAATCATCTTTGGAGTGACAGTAGAATTACATTCAGACATAGCATCTAAACCTAAATAATAAACTTTCATGTTTTCAGTGTTTAAGTTTCTAAAACTTAGCGGTCCGTGCATAAAGTTTACATCCATGCTAATTCCATGTTGTTTTCTGATTGAAACTTAAACATTAAAACAGCTGAGAGTCATTTCGCAGTTCTCTTTATAAATCTGCTCAAATGTTTACGACCTTTCTGACACGCAGTAGTTTATTTATTTGAATTTGTGCCCAAGTTTAATCAGCTGAGTTGTGCATTAGTGTGAATCAGAAAAACAGCTCTCACACACACACACACACACACACACACACACTAAATCTGGAAATATCAGCATTACACAGAGCCCGAGAAGGAGATCAACATGTACGAGTGTTTACCAGCATGCAGAAAAAAAAAGACATGAGAGAAGGAAAAAACCCCAACCAGAGATTCACAAAACTCCAGACCAGACATCAGGGGACCTGAAAAGTCCAGAGAACTGTAAAATGGAATAGAATTGCACGTTTATATCACATTCAGAAATGTGAATTTAATTATTTCGATATTAACATTTTAACAGTAAAACTGCAGCTGATTTGTTTATCATAATTCTTTAATTCTTTATGTAGAAACAGTGGATTAAATGTGTTGCTTGGTTTTCATTATTATTTAGAATTGATGCCTTTTTCTGTTTCTTTCATCAATTGAGTCAATATAATCTAAATATAATGTATATAATATATAATATAATAATATGTCTTACTTTTAATTTTATAAGGTGATTATAATTGATTATAAATAAATATACCACCATAAAAACAAATGAAACGTTAATGCTCGTATTTTATTTCAATGATTATTTGAATTAAAATATATTTTATAGCTAAAAAAAATACAGGTTGTTTAGTGTATATATAATAAATTATTAATGGACATAAAATGTAGTTAATTGCGGGAGAATGACAAATCACCTGTTTACTGTGTGTGAGTGCTGATGTTTATTTCACTACAGAACAGAATGATGTGTTTTCCTCTGCAGGCTTTTTAACCCACAAACAGTGATTTATAAAATACTCAGATTTATAAAATATTCTGATTTATAAAATATTCTGATTTATAAAATACTCAGATTTATAAAATATTCTGATTTATAAAATACTCAGATTTATAAAATACTCAGATTTATAAAATACTCTGATTTATAAAATACTCTGATTTATAAAATATTCTGATTTATAAAATACTCTGATGTTCAAACAAGTTCACTTTATTAAAAACTTCTCAAACAGATCAGGAACAAAATGTCTTCACACTGAGATGAATTTACCTTGAAGTATGAATCTGGGAAAAAAAAACCCTTGAAATAAAGATTAAATTCTATGTCGTGTTTATTATTAAGGTTCCGAGGCGTTTATTATCGATTTATTGATGGTATTTAATTTGTGAGATGGCATTCGTGTGTGTGTGAGACAAAAACTGAGCAGGAACACCAATGACTAAGAGAAATTGAGAACATGCACCATGCTTTTGAGACTGTGTGTGTGTGTGTGTGTGTGTGTGTGTGTGTAAGAGTGGGTGGGGGGCGCTTCTTGTCAGTGTTGACTTGTCTTTACTGTACACATTGTTCAGAAGAATTTTGTTCATTTTTGGATGCTACAGTTTGTAGGTGTGTTCTTGGTTCTGCAAACCAAAAGAGAGAGAGAGAGAGAGAGTGTGTGTGTGTGTGTGTGTGTGTGTGTAAAATCAGCAACTAATTCTTGTGAATCCTACCATCTTCCGAAGGACAACGTGTTATAAATAAAAATATTCCGAGCTGCAGAGGCGGATAAAGACGTCTGTATTTTTCTGAAGTCTGAAACAGAAACTGTGAATTTGTGGTTTGTGCTTTTTAGTGAACAACGGGAACAACTTCATTCACTAAAATCCTTTTAATATTTTTAGCATCCGGTATTAAAACATTACATTTCTATACACTGGTGAGCAAAACACAGTAAAAATGTCACTGTGTAATGAAGTAGAAGTATGGTCCGCTCCAGCACAGACTCCGCTACGTTTCCATTCGTTTAGCTCGAGTTCATGTCGTCAATCAGCCGAGAATAAACGCATCCTGTTCTCATCGTGTGTAGTGTTGGGCCGTATAATAATATAATAATATTAATAATATTAATAATTTTCATATTCGAATATTAATGTCATGTCCTATTTCTAATACACATTTGTTTTTAAATGTCACTGATTTAATGTTATGTAATGTGATTTAAAACATTTCTTATTCATCATTCACATTTATTAGAATGATATTTTATTTACAATTGTAGTTCGTTGTTTTTTCCTTTACGGTTTTGTCATTTATTTTTGTAGTCTGTTAGAAGACGATATTGTGTATATTTTTGTCATTTTACCCTCCAGCTCTAATCATTTAATCATCACCACTTTGTAGCAAAATATTTGAGTTTATATAATAGAGTTGGTGTCTCTGGGCCACTGCTCCACTGCCTGATGATGTGGATTTTATATTTGAATAGATCACTTTTCTCCAAAGTGAATAACAGTTGAACAGATGAAGGAGACATTCAGGACTAGGAATCTTTACAAAAATCCAGATATAGATGTAGAGCTCTAATGAGAAGCCAGAGGTGACGGTGGTGAGGAAAACCTCCCTGAGACGACATGAGGAACCTCGAGAGGAACCAGACTCGAAAGGGAACCCGTCCTCATCTGGGTGACACCGGGTAGTGCGATTATAAATCATCACAGTGTGCAGGTGTAGCAGAGTAACGACGCACGGTACCGAGGGTGTGATGTTCAGTACGAGGGGGTTCATATTGTCATAACATAAACTTTCAGAAAATGTACAGTAACGAGTGTGTGTATGATTGGAGCGGTGCAGTGACTGATCAACTCTGTAGGCGCCCTTGCTCTCTAGTGCACTTCACTCCCTCATCATTCGTTCGGATTGTGTTTCGTTCACTTTGATCTTTCAGTTCATCAAAAGTCAAAAGAACGCATTTCAGAGACAGATAACGCTGCTTCCTCCCCTCTGTGTTTGTGTGTGTGTGTGTGTGTGTGTGTGTGTGTGTGTGTGTGTGAGAAAGAAAGAGAGTGAGTGTGAGCGGAGGGCAAGGGATTTTTGTTTTTCGGAAACTTTGTTGAAACAAGTCGATACGTTTGGAGCGAGGGAGGGGGGAGGGGTCCCGCTTTCTCCATCGAACACCACTCTCAGACGACAGGAAGGAGAAACAGACAGAGAGAGAGAGACACAAAGACAGAGAGAGAGAGTCCAGAAGATCCCCAAAAACTTTGAACGGAAGTGTTTGAACTTGGCAGAGTACGGGCGAGAGACTATAACTGACTGGAGAGAGGGAGAGAGAGAGGGAGAGAGAGAGGGAGGAAGCTGAAGAGGAGATGATGGCGATGACACACACTCCAGCGAGCCTCGAGTTCACAGCACCCCGCTTCTCCATGACAGGCAGAATGGTATGACCCATCCTCCCTGTGTGTGAAATGGTTCTGCTCACTGCTGTGTGTGTGTGTGTGTGTGTGTGTGTGTGTGTGTGTGTGTGTGTGTGAGTGTGAGAGAGAGAGAGAGAGTGAGAGAGAAAGAGCGTGAGCAAGGAGAGAACGAGTGTGGCAAAGCTAATAGCAGAATGGATGGCATTTTCTGTGTGTGTGTGTGTGTGTGTGTGTGTGTGTGTGTGTGTGTGTGTGTGTGTTTTGGAGCAGGTTATTCAGGTGTGTTGCTGTGTAGAGAAATTGTAGGATAGAGAGGAGCGGCTGGTTGCTAAGGGGAAGTAGCATAGTGGCAGTGGAAAGTTCCGGCTCAGGTGTATGTGTGTGGGTGGGGGGAGGGGGAAGGGAGGGTGAGGGGGGTTTAAATATCAAAACAAGGTGCATGCACTCCTGAGACAGAGAGAGAAAGACACACATACATCACTCACAGTGCATTATGAGTATTACAGACACACACTCCATGCTCTCAGCTGAGATACAAACCATTGAGTGTGTGTGTGAGTGAGTGAGTGTGTGTGTGAGAGACTGTGTGTGTGAGAGAGAGAGACTGTGTGTGTGTGTGAGACTGTGTGTGTGTATGACTGTGTGTTTGTGTGAGACTGTGTGTGTGTGTGTGTGTGAGAGACTGTGTGTGTGAGAGAGAGAGACTGTGTGTGTGTATGACTGTGTGTGTGTGTGTGTGTGTGTGTGTGTGTGTGTGTGTGAGAGAGAGAGACTGTGTGTGTGTGTGAGACTGTGTGTGTGTATGACTGTGTGTTTGTGTGAGACTGTGTGTGTGTGTGTGTGTGAGAGACTGTGTGTGTGAGAGAGAGAGACTGTGTGTGTGTATGACTGTGTGTGTGTGTGTGTGTGTGTGAGAGAGAGTGTGTGTGTGAGACTGTGTGTGTGTGTGAGAGACTGTGTGTGTGAGTGTGTGTGTGTGTGTGAGAGACTGTGTGTGTGAGAGAGAGAGAGACTGTGTGTGTGTGAGACTGTGTGTGTGTGAGAGACTGTGTGTGTGAGAGAGAGAGACTGTGTGTGTGAGAGAGAGAGACTGTGTGTGTGAGAGAGAGAGACTGTGTGTGTGAGAGAGAGAGACTGTGTGTGTGAGAGAGAGAGACTGTGTGTGTGAGAGACTGTGTGTGTGTATGATTGTGTGTGTGAGACTGTGTGTGTGTGAGACTGTGTGTGTGTGAGAGTGTGTGTGTGTGTGTGTGAGAGACTGTGTGTGTGAGAGACTGTGTGTGTGTGTGAGAGAGAGAGACTGTGTGTGTGTATGACTGTGTGTGTGTGTGAGAGTGTGTGTGTGTGTGTGTGAGAGTCTGTACTCTGTTGGTTCTGTCACTGATTTGTATATTTAGTGTTAAATTGTCCTCTGAATGTGTTTTTTCTCGGCTCTTGTTCACGTCTGTTTGAAAGGTTTCAGTGGAACTCCTCGTTCTTCACAGTTTTATATTTTCAGAAAGTGTCATGTGATGGTTTAGTGGCCAGGTGTGACGTTGCTGCTGCAGCAGGTGCAGGTTCTGCTGTAGACCCTGGGCACTGGGGGGCAGCAGAACCGGGGTTTCTGGGTAATTTCGTGTGGAGTTTATCTCTGCTTTTACACAGGTGTAATGAGACCTTGAGTCCAGATGTCACTGAAATACACGAATGATCAGTGAGGGATTGGAATGTTTACTTGTGTATTTAATTTCAGTTTAGATGTCATCAGGCTCACTTGATTTTTTTTTTGGATTTAAAAGTGCCTAATTGTTTTGAAAGTTCCAGCTTAGTGAAAAGGGGGAGGGCCGGGGACTATGGGAGTCTTTGATAACAATTCTAATGTGATCAGATTTTCAGTATATTTTCTTCGGGGGTTTTGTTAATGGATATTGGGGTCGGTGCACAGTGGCTTAGTGCTTAGCATTTTGGTTCGCATCGCCAGGGTTGGTGTTTGATTCCTACCTCCGCCCTGTGTGCACAGAGCTATGCATGTTCTCCCCCTGCTTCGAGGGGTTTCCTCTGGTTTCCTCCTCCCATCCAAAGACATAGGCTGTAGGCTGATTAGCACGCGAAAGTGTGTGTAGCATGTGAAAGTGTGTGTAGCACGCGAAAGTGTGTGTAGCATGTGAAAGTGTGTGCGAGTGTGCACACAGTGGCATGCGATGTCCAGTTGTGCCTCGCCCTGCGAGAGGCTTCAGACTCCCCGTGACTGTGTGTAGGATAAGCGGTACGGAAAATGGATGGATGGATGGATGGATATTGGGGTTAAGTGATTTAAATGGCTGATCCATATTTGTGGAATCCTCAGATAGTGTCAGTTATGTTTGTGTGTATTGTGTTTTTTTATTCTAAGTGTACAGTATGTTTATAAAGTCTTAATGTATCGCGTTAATTAAGGAATAAATGTTTTGTTTGGATCTGTGTTTATTATCCATCATGTTAGTGTCTTCTTCTCTCTCTCTTTCTCTCACTCACTCTCTTTCTCTCACTCACTCTCTCTTTGTCTCTCTCTCTCACTCTCTCTCTCTCTTTGTCTCGCTCACTCACTCTCTCTGTCTCTCTCTCTCACTCTCTCTCTTTGTCTCTCTCTCTCACTCTCACTCACTCTCTCTTTCTCACTCACTCTCTCTTTGTCTCTCTCTCTCTCACTGTCTCTCTCATTCTCTCTATCTCTCTCTTTCTCTCACTCTCTCTTTCTCACTCTTTCTCTCTCTCTCACTCACTCTCTCTTTGTCTCTCTCTCTCTCGTTCTCTCTCTCTCTCACTCACTCGCTCTTTGTCTCTCTCTCTCGTTTTCTCTCTCTCTTTCTCTCTCTTTGTCTCTCTCTCATTCTCTCGTTCTTTCTCTCTCTCTCTCTCTGTCACTCTCTCTCGCTCTCTCTCTCTCTCTCTCTCACGAACACTTTACCTAATTTGTGTAGTTTGGTGTGTATGTAGTTGTGTGTAATGTGCCACACTTTTGTGTGTGTGTGTTAAAGTCATTAAAGGGATTGTTTAGCAGAAAATATAGCATTCACACTAGGTATATTTACATTTCACCATTTTTGTCAATCTAAACGAATTCAATTTGATTCCGAAAGTAACGTTCATAAACATTTCAGTCCGTTTCAGATATTCGTTTCCATGTGTTTCCATTACGTATATTCTGAACAAAACTTTTGTGCGAGTGCAGAACATCTGTTGAACATCTGTTCACACCTAAAAGAGATAAGTGGAGAGAGAGAGCCACCGTGGACATGACACCAAATTCACTAATAAGTGTTTGTAACACTTTCCTTTGTTAGGTCAGGAATGAGGAGACGGGAGGCAGGCTTGGGACAACTCAAACAGATTCTTTACTTCTTTCTTTTTATTTACTTTCACTTTTCAGCAGTTTTATACAACGCATGCAGACACACACGGCTCGGTGCTGCTCAGATCTCTCGTCTCTCCCTCTTTATCCTTGCTGTCACTCAATGGGTTTTTCTCCTCTTATTTGTGCATCCTCGTTTCCTTTCCTCGCTTCCTTTCCTTGCATCTTAGCTCCACCCCCTTACAATGCAAGGGAAGGATGCGAGGATGAGATGTGAGGAGAGAGGAATTGAAGCAGGTTGAATGGAATATCCTCGCTCTCTCAAGTTAATGATGACCGCGCTCAGTGTATGACCTCACTGCGCTTCAGGGATCTGCTGTTAACAGAGCTGGGTGTAACTGTAATCAAATCACTTTTTCTGATAATGCATGTAACGCACTGCATTTTAAATTTATGTAATTTGATTACAGTTACTGATGTCAATAGAATGACGTTACTTTTGTTATTAAATTGAAAACAATATGAAGTAAAATGCATTTTTCAAATAAATCACATTTTGCAACAAAGGTTTTTTTCTTTAGCCCCGAGTAATTCTTCACTCGGCGCGGTTTGTCACGACGTAACTGAATGTCACGAATCGTGACGTGAGGAAGTTCAGACGGATGCAAGCGCAGGATAACAGTTTTAAGAGGGAGACAGGCAGACAAATCCAAAACGTAATCCAAAAACAGGCAAAAGGTCAGGCGATCGGCAATCAGTCATACACTAGGCAAAGCAGGAATCAAGGTCATGGTCACGGGATACAGGGTCGATAAACCAATCTGGGAGCGGATAACCCAACGTGAACTAAATCTAATGATTAACTCTAACAAGGACTTTAACATGGATCTAAACTATGACAAGGACTATGACTATGAACTACAATACAATCTATTCTAATCTAATCTAACTCAATATTCCGCATTGTGTGCTGGGAGGCGCGCAGTATATATGCGGACATGATCAGTGTCGTAAATGCTCACAGCTGAGGGCGATTGAGACACACGTGAAAATCCCAGCCAATGACGGAACAGGGAGGAGACATGACAGAAACATAAACAAACACACGTGTCCAAATGTCCAGGTGCTTGCGCATTCGCGCTTAGAGCATGCTGCTTCAAGGGGAAATCGTGACAGAACCCTCCCCAAGGGCACTCCTCCCGGAGTGCCATGAAACATCCATCTCCATTGGCGACCCCGGCCCACTGGGCAGAATGTCCCAAGCAGAGCCAGGAGACCGCACGGCGCTCTTGGCGAAACAAAAAAGCAGAGTGACGTACACGGCAGAGCAGGGAAGCAGAGCGACGTCCTCGTCAGAGCAGAAAAGCAGAGCGACGTCCTTGGCGGAGCATGAAAACAGAGCGACGTTCACAGCAGAGCAGGAAAGCATAGTGACGTCCGTGGCGGAACAGGAAAGCGGAGCGACGTCCCCGACGATACAGGAAGGCAGAGCGATGACCACAGCCGAGCAGGCAGGCCGAGCGAAGTCCTCGGGGGAGCAGGGAAACAGAGCGCTGTACTCAGCAGTGCAGGAAAGCGAAGCGAGGTCCCCTGCGAAGCCAGGGAGAGGAGCGTGGGTCTCCGCAAGGCCAGGGAGAGGAGCATGGGTCTCCGCGAAGCCAGGGAGAGGAGCGTGGGTCTCCGCGAGGCCAAAGGGAGGAACGAAGCTCTCCGCGAAGCAGGAGGGGGGAACAAAGTCCTCCGTGGAGCAGGAAGGGGGAGTGACACACGGCGCGCAGCAACGAAGAGGAACGACGTCTTCAGCGGAACATAGAGGCAGAGCGACGTTCTCTGCGAAGCAGGATGGCAGAGCAACGACCTCAGCCGAGCAGGAAGGCAGAGCGACGACCTCAGCCGAGCAGGAAGGCAGAGCGACGACCTTAGCCGAGCAGGGAAACGGAGCGCCGTACCCAGTGGTGCAGGAGTGCTGAGCGACGCTCTTGGCTGAACAGGAGTGCCGAGCAGCGTCCTCAGCAGAGCGGGCAGGCCGAACAAGATCCATTACAGGGGAGGGAGGGTGGGAGACGACCTCATACGGGGGCACTGAGGTCACCAGGTGAACCTCGGGCTTGAGCGGATCTTGGTCGGCCGTGTCGGTAGACTTGGGCTTGAGCGGAGCTTGGGCAGCTGGGTCAGTAGACCTGGGCTTGAACTGAGCTTGGTCGGCCGTGTCGATAGACTTGGGCATGGGCAGAACTTGGTCGGCCGTGTCGGCAGACTTTGGCGTGAGCGGAACTTGGTCGGCCGTGCCGGTAGACTCGGGCGTGGGCAGATCTTGGTCGGCCGTGTCTGTAGACTTGGGCGTGAGCAGAACTTGGTCGGCCGTGTTGGTAGACTCGGGCGTGGGCAGATCTTGGTCGGCCATGTCGGTAGACTTGGGCGTGAGCAGAACTTGGTCGGCTGTGTCGGTAGACTTGGGCGTGAGCAGAACTTGGTCGGTCGTGTCGGTAGACTTGGGCGTGGGCAGAACTTGGTCGGCCGGGTCGGCAGGCTTGGACATGAGCGGAACTTGGTCAGCTGGGTCAGTAGGCTTGGACATGAACGGAACTTGGTCAGCTGGGTCAGTAGACTTGGGCGTGAGCAGAGCTTGGTTGTCCGTGTTAACATACACTTGGTGGTTCATCCACTCATAATGCATGTGGAACGGCAGGTCAGCCTTGTTCGCCACATTGACTCCCTTCAACAGCTTATCCAGGTTGTAGCTCTGCCCTGGTTCTCCAAACTCCTTCAAAAAATAGGTCCATAAATTGCCTACTGTTCTCCAGTTCCCGGGATCTCATGGCTGCTAATCGCTGCGCCCAATTGCGAGCTGGGCCAAAAAACCGGGACACCATGAACCTTATCCATTGCCTCTCGCTGGGCTTAGTGTCCGTTAAACTAGAAAAATATATCTGGCAGTCAACCAGAAAATAGTCCGGGTAGCCAAAGAACCCATCAAACCGATCGGGAAGGTCCACGAAAGTCTCTTGTGGAAACTGTATCGAATCCAAGGCGGGGATGATTGGCATGGACTTCCGGGTTCTGCGTCCTCTCCGTTCTCCTGCTGCATCCATGTTGGGCGGAATATTCTGTCACGAATCGTGACGTGAGGAAGTTCAGACGGATGCAAGCGCAGGGTAACGGTTTTATTTAAGAGAGAGACAGGCAGACAAATCCAAAACGTGATCCAAAACGTAATCCAAAAACAGGCAAAAGGTCAGTTGATCGGCAATCAGTCATACACTAGGCAAAGCAGGAATCAAGGTCGTGGTCATGGGATACAGGGTCGATAAACCAAACGAGAAACATGAACTATGACAGGGAACTGGGAGCGGATAACCCAACGTGAACTAAATCTAATGATTAACTCTAACAAGGACTTTAACATGGATCTAAACTATGACAAGGACTATGACTATGAACTACAATACAATCTAATCTAATCTAACTCAATATTCCGCGTTGTGTGCTGGGAGGCGCGTGGTATATATGCGGACATGATCAGTGTCGTAAATGCTCACAGCTGAGGGCGATTCAGTCACACGTGAAAATCCCAGCCAATGACAGAACAGGGAGGAGACATGACAGAAACATAACAAACACACGTGTCCAAATGTCACTACTGTCAACAATGAAAAAGCAGGTGCTCGCGCTTAGAGCATGCTGCTTCAAGGGGAAATCGTGACACAACATCAGTAAAAAAAGAAGCCTGTAATTTTATACTCACGCCTTGTTTAAGATATAAAACGTCACTTAAAAAGTCATTTTTCAATCCGATTGAGAAAATAGTCAGATTAAAGCGTTTACAAGGCTAATTTTTTTCCTAGGTACTATGTGTACACAGATTCTTTCAGATCTACGCCACCCCTTTCAATCCGATCAAAACTTCATTGGGATTGACCTCAGTCGGATTGATCAAGGTGTTTACATGAAGGCTCTTCAATCCAGTTGAGCTAAAAATCTGATTAGTAACAGGTTATTTGGTTGCATGTAAACGTACCTAGTGTAAGACATGGCATGTGTTTAAAGTCTCCCAAAACTTCAGTGTGGTACTTCCTACTTCCTGCTAGGAGGCAGAGCATAGAGAGTGAAACATTACTGAAATACTGTACATCAGTGGTCACCAACCCTGTTCCTGAAGAAGTACAGTGGATATTAAAACTCTGCACACCCCTGTTAAAATATCCGGTTTAACAGGCCAATCACATTCAAACTCTTGTTAAATACTAATTAGTGTACACCTGCCATCAATTAATTTGACTGATTAACCTCAAATAAAGTCCAGCTGTTGGTAACATCCATCTGGAAAAGCCCTGGGCCTCAAAGAACTTACAAAGAGGAGAGGGTTAGAAAACAATTTCCAAGGCATTGGATGGATCACTGCAAAGACAATAATTAGCAAGTGGAGAAAATATGGCATGACAGTGACACTACTAAGAAACAGGATGTCCATCTAAAATAGATGAGAAGATCAGGAGAAAACTGGTCAGGGAAGCTGCTGAGAGACCTACAGCCTCATTACAAGAATTGCAGCAGTTTCTGGCAAGTACATGTGACAACAATCTCCCGAATTCTTCATATCTCTGGACTGTGGGGTAGGAGGACAGGACGGAAGCCTTTTTTAGCCAAAAAAAAAATACATCCAATCTTCCAAAACCATGTGGAATAATGTCTAATGATCTGATGAGACCAAAGTTGAACTTTTTTGGACATAATACCAAAAGACATGTTTGGGGAAACATGGGGTGGCAGCATCATATTTTGGGGCAGTTTTTTCTTCAGCTGGAATTGGAGCTTTAATCAGGGAATAATGAATAACTACAAATACCAGTCTATTCTGGCACAAAACTTTAAGGCTTCTGCTAAAACACTTAAGATGAAGAGGAATTTCACCTTTCAGCAAGACAACGACCCGCAGCAAACCTCCAGGTCCACCAAGGAACGGCTTCACCTAAACATGTTCAAGGATGTGGAATGGCCCAGCCAGAGTCCAGACCTAAATCCAGTCAAAGATCTGTGTGGTGACCTGAAGAGGGCAGTGTACAGGAGACGCCCCGCCCATCTGACAGAGTTAGAATGCTTTTGTAAGGAATAATGGCAAAATATTGCTAAATGAGGTTGCTCCAATCTGATTGACTCTTACCCAAGAAGATTTAATGCTGTGATAAAATCTAAAGGTGCTTAAGTTAAACTAAGTATTAGTTTAAGGGTGTGTACACTTATACAACCAGCTTATTGTATAAAAAAAATAAATAAAAAAAATTTAAAATAAAATTTCCCCTAAAATCATCCTTTTTTTTTTGCAGTTTAATTAATAGGTTAAAATTTCACAATAAAGGCAGAAAAGGTTCTGACATAATTTATCCTGATTTTAACAGGGGTGTGTAGACTTTTTATGTCCATTGTACCTGCCTGAAGACTTCAGCTCCAATCATAATCCTGACCACCTGACCATCTAATCACTGCCTTAAGAAGTTCTTGATCAACTAAAGCAGGTGTTAGATTTTGGTAGGAGATGAAACTTGCAGGAAGGTAGATCTCCAGGAAGAGGGATGGTGACCACTGGTGTAGATCATGGAAAAGAACCTTAGAAGAATCGATGCTGTGGAAAGATAAGGTCTCTCAGATGTAAAACTGTACTATTGAAAATGGTCTTGTTAAAATTCGATGCGTCTCAGTGTGTTAGCCGACCTGCATGTGGGGCAGCCGCTTTTCTAATCACAATATTAGTTGGCGAGCTTAACTAGCTTTCAGCAGTGAGGTGTTGCATTACTTTGTTTTAAACCAAGAGCAAGTAGAGCAGGTAGTATTAGCACGGTTTCGCTTTCCTGATGTACGTGTATTTTAAATCCATCAGGTTTTATAGCTGCTTTTTGTTAGAGGGAAAAAAATGAAGCAGACAGCTAGAGCAGGAAACTGATGGCTAATAGCAACAAAAACTGTTATATTATAATTTAATTAGTTATTCTGTGTACTAAGCAGGTGTCATTAGTGATGGATGTAGTGTTACTGTAGTTAAGCTACTTGGATGTAGCCTGTATTGTAGCTTTAGCTAAATTCATTAAGTGGAAGCTTTTTACAAATCAAATAATGCCCCTTCTTTAAATTCACTGTGGTCACCACTCAGATTGTTATAATCCTGTTTTATCTATTGGGCTCATGCTAACTCCAACCCACCTTTCAAGGAATTTAATGTTATTTAATGAACACTGTAGTGTTGTAAATGTGTGTTCTAAGTTAACCCTAACCATCATCCAACATCAGCATCATATTCAAACTACAGGGTGTCCCAGGAGTCTCCATACATAGGGGAAATGAACACTTTTTTTTTTTTTTTTTTTTTTTTTTTTTTTTAGCAAAATGTATATTTATTTACGAAAAATCCTCTATATGATTGCCATTTCTTAGTGAACACACATGAAGTCATTTCTCCAAACTTTGGCTCCCAGTTTGGAAACAGTGTGTGTGTATGTTGTGCTTGCCATGTTTCCTGTTAAAGTCCATTACAACCTTGTGACAGGTTCCCGGTCCAGCCATGAGAATGATTTCGATATTTTTTTCTTTTGGCAAAGATCTTTTGGCAATTTTAAAGTCTATCTGAAATATTTGATATAAACTACTTTTACTAAAAAGTGTTCATTTCCCCCTATGTATGGAGACTTTTGGGACACCCTGTAGTAAACAGAACTTTATTAGCTACGCTTTTTTAACTGTTGTGTTGTGTGTTCTGAAAAGTGTGTGCACTGTGTCCCCTGTGCCTGCAGGTGGCGATGTCTCCTGGAGAGGACGGTCTGATCGGAATCCCATTCCCTGAGCACAGCAATGAGCTGTTGTCCCGCCTCAATGCTCAGCGCCGCTCCGGCCTGCTCTGTGACCTCACACTGACCTCCCGTGGTGCCCGCTACCCCACACACCGCGCTGTCATGGCGGCCGTCAGCCTGTATTTCCGCCGGCTGTTTGGGGCGGAGGACGTGGGCGAGGCTGGTGAGGTGAGTGAGGGCTGCAGCGTGTGCCAGCTGGACTGTGTGTCCCCAGACGCTCTGGATGCTCTGCTAGAGTTCGCCTATACAGCTACGTTAACCATCCGCTCATCTGGCATGCGCGAGGTCCTCGAGGGGGCGCAGCTACTCGGCATCCAGTGCGTGGCTGATGCCTGCCGCCACATCTTGGGCGAGGTGGGGGAGAGTGGTGAGCTGGGTGGGGAAGGTGACGAACCGGGTAGGGGGGGTGAGTTGGGTGTGACCTACAAGGAAAAAAGAAATCAGTTTGAGAACAACCAAAAGACACCATCACGCAGAAAACAAGACCGTCGCAACGTAGAGAAGGCAGCGTCACCTGTACGTCTGGCGTGGAACACACAATCCCAGGAGGACAAGCCCAAATGTGAAGTTCCACCCACCCCTGAGCACAAACCCCACCCACCACAGAATGGAGCTTCAAAAAGTGCTCAGCAGTTGGGGCTCATGAATGGAGGAGCACACTGGCATCCACAGCCAGCTAAAGAGGAGGAGGAGGAGTCAAAACCCGAGGGGCTCACACCTCCTCTGAACCACACCCCCTCTCAGGCTGAAACAGCAGTGGGTGGAGCAGTAGAGGGTGTAGCCAGGAAGAGGAAGTCTCAGGCTCCTCAGCAGTGTCCCGTCTGCCAGAAGATCATCCATGGAGCAGGAAAGCTTCCACGTCACATGAGGACACACACGGGCGAGAAACCGTTCCAGTGTATGACCTGCGGCGTGCGCTTCACACGGTGCGACCTTTCACCTTTCTCTTTATGTTAACTTGCATTAGCATTTATTTTAACTGTTCATTTTATGTCAGATTTTTTAGAAAGAAAATGGCAGGTTCTGGGGCGCACGGTGGCTTAGTGGTTAGCACGTTCACCTCACACCTCCAGTGTTGGGGGTTAGATTCCCACCATGGGCCTGTGTGTGTGGAGTTTGCATGTTCTCCCCATGCTGCGGGGGTTTCCTCCGGGTACTCCAGTTTCCTCCCCCAGTCCAAAGACATGCATGGTAGGCTGAAAGTGTCCGTAGTGTATGAATGGGTGTGTGAGTGTGTGTGTGATTGTGCCCTGCGATGGATTGGCACCCTGTCCAGGGTGTACCCTGCCTTGTGCCCGATGCTCCCTGGGATAGGCTCCAGGTTCCCCGTGACCCTGAAAAGGATAAGCGGTATAGAAGATGGATGGATGGCAGGTTCTGTAGCTAGCTAACCACATGCTAGATAACAGATGAATTACCTTTTAGCATATTAGCTAGTGCTACATAAATCACAATGAAACATAGTATAAAGTTTTAGCTAAAAGAACACTAACAAGTAGTGAATTTGAGATGGAGCATTAAAGAGGACGATGTTCTGGTTAAACACAAAACATGACTTCATCCTGAATGCTAGAATTTCAGCTATTTTGGATCTGTCCATTGACTGAGAGCGCTGTTCCATATGCCCACCAGTAATTAGCTGATTAGCGAATGGTAAGGGTGTAACCCTAGCCTTTGGGCTGTGGTGATGAATTTTCTACACAGCTGTTAGAGCAGGTGGTATGTATCTGACTCCACACATGTGTGTGTCCTGTTTCCTTCACAGGAACGATAAGCTGAAGATCCACATGCGGAAGCACACGGGCGAGCGGCCGTACTCCTGCCCCAGCTGCCCCGCCCGCTTCCTGCACTCCTATGACCTGAAGAACCACCTGTCCCTGCACAGCGGGGTGCGGCCCTTTGAGTGTCCGCTCTGCCACAAAGCCTTCGCCCGTGAGGACCACCTGCAGCGCCACCGCAAGGGCCTTGCCTGCCTTGAGCTTCGCCCACGTCTGGAGCTCCGCCCACGCCGCACTCGCCACACCGCCTCTCCTCACTCTCCACTGTCGCCAGCATCATTATCTCCAAAATCCTCATCATCCACTGCACCACACTTCCTATTCCGGCAGGAAATGGAGAACCAAGGCGCTCCATCAAATGGGCCATTGATTCCTGGAGGCGTGGCATATCACAGAATCCTCCAGTGGAGGGTGATGGAAGAGAGAGGAGACACAGGATGGAGGGAGGATGAGGAGGAGTCTTAGTGTGTGTGTGTGTGTGTGTGTGTGTGTGTGTGTGTGAGAGAGAGAGAGGGAGAGAGACTATGCCGCTAATGAAAGACCAACTTAATGTAAAAATAATCAAAAAATTACAAAAAGGAATCTGAATCGGAGAAACGGGTTCTTATTTTCTTTCCTTTCGTGTTGTTTTTATAAAAGGAGCTTAATTTTGTTTTCGTGTGTGTAACGCTGGAACGTCGGGGCTTTGATCTCAGTGCGCTTTGTGTTCAACTTTAATCTTTAATCACAGAAATGAATAATAAATGATAGATTTATGTTGTTAATATATTCAGGGTGATGAAATATAAAATTAAATAATACTGGGAGTTTAGTGTGTGTGTGTGTGTGTG
Source organism: Ictalurus furcatus (assembly GCF_023375685.1). Taxonomy (NCBI): domain Eukaryota; kingdom Metazoa; phylum Chordata; class Actinopteri; order Siluriformes; family Ictaluridae; genus Ictalurus; species Ictalurus furcatus. The sequence goes on along the minus strand of NC_071255.1, from coordinate 108,032 downwards.
TGTGTGTGTGTGTGTTTTATGGCGTTTAAACAGTACTTTTTTTAATTTAAATCTAAAGTATCTTTCTACGATTCTGTTTAAACGTCATGGAAAGTGGTTTATTAGTGACACCTGGTGGTGGAGCAGAGAACTGCACTTCCCCAGCATTCCCCGCCAATTAGTTTCCTTAGCAACTCTATAGCTTCAACTTCGCAACCAACAGGGCTTATATTGAAACCTCCTAGAAACACCATAGCAACCACCTGGGACCCCTAGCAACCAGCTGGCACAGCATAGCAACTTTTAAACATTTTAATGCTTTAACACAGCCTTTAGCTTTTTAACCTTTACTTCCTTAACTGTTCATAGCAACCAAGTAACAACACCCTAACAACCAACTTAGTTAGCATAGAAATTTAGGATAAAACAACAATCTAACCTTTACATATAATTTTTTTTTTTACTTTTTAACGTTTACGTGCTTAACTATTTAGCCTTTACTCGTTTAACACCTTTAGCATGTTTAGCAGGATCTGTCAAGTCAACGCTTAAAGTTCATTCACAAACTTTAGCCGTCTAGTTAATTTTTAAATTACTATTCCTTTGCACTTGCTAACTTTCTAGCATAAAATCTTAACACCTAATAAAATCTAGTAGAATTACCTGTGATGTAGCTGATGTGATTCCACAAAGGTTCAGTATTTTTAAACTATACACACATTACTGACGTTAGCTTGTGAACAATATGCTAGCTAGCTTCCATGATACCGATCCCATGTTCTAATTAGCTTTGCTCACCAATAAAAGAATACTACTAATAAGCATAATACAATAACTATATGAAACCAAATAAACTAGCTTGCTGAGTGACAGAGTATGCTAGTTAGCTAGCAGAATAACAATAAAATTATATTAATCATGTTGACAAACAACAAAAAACATGCTTGTCAAATGTTTTAACTTGAATTGATCTAATAAAGTAAAGGCGTGGCCCTTAAAATGTCCAAGGGGACTGAACCATGGATGAGGGAAAGTGTTAATAACAGCTTTTCTTATCAGCTAGCATGCTAATTACATGGTGATACTAAAGCAAGGATGGAATAGGGAGAGGGGACGTGTTAAAAACAGGATTGGAACAGGGCCCAATTCCTGAATGAGTTTAGCACTTAAACAGATAAATCTCTGGACCTTGTCATTATTATTATTATTTTAAATTATTCTTATTCTTCGTGCCACTTCCTCGGTAGATAAATATAAACTGTAGAGCCTTCTGTGGGTTTATTTATTAGTTAAATATTTAATATTTCTTTAATGTTCTCTTTAAAACACACACACACTTTGTGTGTGTATCTTTGTGGTTTGTGATGCCACAGTGATGAGGGAAGGGCTGTAGTCCAGCAGGGGGCGTCGCGCTCTCACACTCTAGCATTCACGTGTTTTACTACTTATATCTGTTTGTGCTCTTACGTTGAAGCTGCGTCTCAAGTCATGTATCCATAGTGCACTAGCCTTAATTAGCACAGTAGTGTGTTCACACTGGGAGACTCTGCATCAGAAATCGCCTACTGTGACAGCACCTTCTGCATTCAGTTCAGTACCTTCTGCATTCGGTTCAGTACCTTCTGCATTCGGTTCAGTAGCTACTGCATTTGTTTCAGTAGCTACTGCATTCGGTTCAGTACCTACTGCTCGGCCATTGATACAGTACGTCCTGGTCAGTATATGACGTATGTAGTATGAATACAATCTGGACGTACTTTAGTCACCATGTTGGCCATGTGCCAGAGAGCGACGTGCTGCATTCCACCATTTTTGATTCTGACAGCTCTTCGTCGCCAGTCCTGTTGCATCATGGAATAGCGCAGTGTCCCATGGTTCCATACTGTAGAATTGAGGCGGAAGCAGTGGGTCATCCGGATATTTCTCACCTACTGATGTACTGTATAGTAGGGATGTAGGGATATTCAGGCGCAGCCTCAGTGAGATGCAGTGCCCTATTAACACTGTGATAAAGCACTTTTTCTATATGGAGCAGATGGAAACTGGCCAATCAGAACAAGAGCTTACAACAGGAACCAATGACCGAATAAGGGCGTGGCAATGTGTGGAACACCACAGGGGTCAGAACGCTTTAATTTCTTCTTTAAGCACAAATTTAATAAACTTGTCAATGAGGAGCGTCGCTGTTCTTCTAAATGAACATTCAATATTGCAGATGCTTCTTTTACTTCCTGCTGCAGAGTTGATATGGAAATGGAACTGTTGGAGGCGGAGCTTGCTGTTCTGAACGCCACTGATTATATGCAGTCTCTGCAAAAGAGCAACCCTCTTACCTACCATTTTAGTCGTTGCTCAAGTTTTTGGTTCTGGAAATGTTTGGTTCTTCAGAATAAACTGAATAACTGAATCAGTCATGTGTGTTTTAAAGAAAGGTTTAAGAGCTGTGTGAGTAAAACTGCCTTCAATTTCTCAGGAATTATAAAGCAATGCACTGAAATGCGTATGTAAATGAGAATGCAAATGAATATGCAAATGAGTGGTGGATATTATTAACCCTTGTTTATTTTTGTGGAATACAGATGATGATGATCTATTTCAAATTCCTAAATAAATTATTAGAGAATTTTATATTATATAGAATTATAGTTTATTACACAGAACTGGGTGTTTATGAGGGAATTAACAGATATCTTGATCACTGTTAATAAACAGAAATAATTACGTGCTGTATATTTCTCTGGTGTAAACATACAAGGTCAATAAATAGAGAATATTCTAGTAGAATCTCTTATGAGTGTTGTGGGTTATTTATGCACCAGTCATGTTAACAGTCCCCAATTATTTACATTTAAGCTGTTTGACAGATGCTTTTATCCAAAGTGAGCTGAGCAGATGAGAGTTAGGGGTCATTTATATAAAGACACTTTTGAGAATCTTTAAAAACACACACACACTCACTGAGACAGCACTGAGACTATTAAAGAAAATATTATTATGCCTATGCAAATATAATATAATAAAATATAAATTTATATTAGTATTATTATTATTCAAATTTTCTTCTTGTTACTTATTATTATTATTATTATTATTATTATTATTATTAATATTTTATATGGTTTGTGGGGAATGGTCACAGACATATAAATGCATAGACACTTCTTTGGCCCGTTGCTGCAATATGACAACGTTTACATTTCTCAAAGGATTTCAATGGTTTATGATCTACGTGGAGTACAAAAAAGTTCTGTCTCCAGTCACGTACAATCTCGCTAGTTAAACTTGGAAAATTATTCATTGTCATGAGGAATTGTGAAAACTCACACCTGCCAAGCGTAGGTTTGGCTTATTTTTCCTGGTTAATAAATGCTGAGACATCCTTAATGTAATATAATATAATAAGAATGTAGTAAGTTTTTTCATTGTGGAAATGGCTTTTCTGTCTACATCCCCATCAATTTTAGCTTTTCTTGTGCTCCAGGTCAGAAAACAGCTCCTTCACTTTGAAATACTGGAAAAAATCTTTAAGTGCTAATAATTGACCATCATTGAGAAAATGGAACAAAATAGGCAAATACACATCAAATAGTGAGACACTGGCAGTCAGTCTGCTTTAAATATTTTATTAGCAATAAAAGGATACAGATATCTTCCAAAACAGACAATTACAAAGATAATTATAAGATCATCTTTTATGGATCCGGTAAAACATTTATGTGATGATTATGATAATAATAATAATAATAATAATAATAATAATAATAATAAACAAGCCATGATTTGATGACAAGCTTTTAAATGATTATAGCCTCTCTATACAGCTACAGTTTGGAGATGAGTGGGGAAACGAAGACAGGTGTTTTAGCTCCATCCTGGTAGTCTGACCTGAAGGCTTGAAGCGTTTACTGCACAACATGGAGGACTCACTTGTGGAAAAACCTTCCCTTCTTACAACTCCTTCCCTCTGAATCCTCCTCCTCCTCCTCTCTCTCTCTCTCTCTCTCTCTCTATCACTCTCTCTGAGAAAACTTCAAAGTGTGAGAAAAGTTCACTAACTAATTACAGTAAACTTCACAAAATATCAGTCGCTCAGCTGAAACGAGGAGCTTGTCATAAAAGTGGGTTTGGAGAAAAACGGCAGTATGGATGAAAATCTCGACTACGGGTAAATTAGTTTATAATATAAATATAATATAAACTGAGACTTGTTACTGTAGATTATAAATATAATATAAACTGAGACTTGTTACTGTTGCCCGAACCAATATGGCGGCGAAGTTGACGTGACAGGTATCTATGGGGAATGGCATTTGAGCGTCATGCACCGGAAGTGGAAGTAGAACCGGATGTGTATGAGCGGCGTCACTGTGTTTTGGTAGTGGTGGTGGTGTTTTTTTATTGCAGAGGAATTGAATTAAACTTACAGATTGATGTCGTTTGGTGAAACTCAGAACAGCGGGTGAGTTTATTATTCACTCACTTTAATAACCGCGGGATATAAACCTGTCTGCACAGTAATGGCGGATTAGCCCGAGCGGCTAACACTGCTGTCCTAGCTTATCCTAGCCTGTGAGATAGTGACGCTGATGTACAACATATTCACTCATTATAACTTTAAAATAATAAATAGATATTATCCATAACTGATATAATGGTTTTGTTTATGGAGTGTGATCAACCTAATTGTTTATTGAAAAAGAACAATATAATTAAATTATTATTTTTTGGGGGAAATATCATATATAAGTATTTGTTAACTGTACCAAATGGTAGACTATTTTCCACTTACCTAAAGGTTTTTTACGACTCTTTAATTTCATTACAGAACACTGTTATTTTAACGCTGTTAAAATATCTCTATTTTTAATTCAACTTACATACATACAGTGACATACAATGACATTTAACATCAAACAGAAACTAAAACAGAAATTGTGGGATAAGTTTAACATCTTACATGGTACACGGTAAAACATTCAATTCTGCAAATGACTTTTTTAATATGAGAGATGTTTTTATAAACAACTTATTTCTACTAGTTGAATTGAATGAGTCATAAAATATTTTAAGCTCTTTACAGAGAAACTTAAAGGAGAGTGTAATAGAGATTACTCTAGCTTTATGTACATGAAACTTCCCAAGAAGAATTATTACTTTAAATGTGCTGTCAGTTATATATCAGAGTCAGTATTACAGTCCAGTTACAGGATCATAGACTCATCTATTCTCATTATTTTGTAGAACGTATCAAAAACCATCACAGATACCTGTTTCCAAAATTCTTCCCAGTATTTACAATTACAAAATAAACATGTGAGAGTTTCAGATTCACGATTACCAAAAGAACATTGTGGTGAGATATGTTCTTTAAACTTTAGTTTAAAGCATTACCTGGTAAAAGCATTACCTGGATCATACCTGTGCAGTATTTTAAATGAATTTTCTTTACCTTATTTGGGAGTAAAAACTTATTTACTTGCTGACCGGATTTTCTCAGTTGAAGGTATAGAAATGTTCTTTTCTCCATTTCAGAAGTGCTTTTGGGTAACAACTGATATCTCCAGTAAAATACTTTCTGAGATAACACGTCTGAAGAACATCTCTCAATCCCAGCGAGACTGAAGAGAAAATATCCATTGCAATCATTTTCACGTTTTCTCCTTCCTTCTTTCAATTTCCAGCAACTCCATAAAATCATCTTGCTTTTATCCAAACCTCTCGCTCTCCTTCAGTATATCCGTATTTGAGGGTAACTGCCGCCGGTGTTAGTCGGGGTTTCTGAAGGTGGTAAACAATCCCTGCTTAAATCCTCTTCGGGAATGAGTTTAGCATAATCATGCACATGCTTCACACTTTCCGCCATTCCTTCCATTTCTCTCAGGTTATGTTTCGGGAACACGTGAGTTTCGATCGGCGCACGCAGCTAGCCGCGACAGACGTTTAGTTCTAAGAGTCTAAAAGAAGGTGAATATTCTCAACTCAAACTTTAAAAACATTGCAGAATCGTTCAGAAGACACTTGTATAAGTAATGCAAAAAATCAAGGAAGGTAAAACGAGATCTTGCACGAAGGTTAGTGAGAGACAGAAATGGTTCGTCTACACAGACGCCATCTTGGCGTGAAGCAGATGTCTCTGCGGTTGAAAAGGATACTTGATGTATTAGATGTATGATTGATTTTTGATATCAGATGCAGAATTTTGCTTTTGCTTTTTTATAGAAGTGTTTTTGTATGACTTTGTATTTCCCTACTGTATTTCATTTATAAAAGTTATGGTAATGTTGGTTAACAGAGCTAATAAGGCTAATGCAGTTTAGTGGAAGGTTTATGGCAAACTGGCCGGGTTTTGGTGACGAATCTGCAGCAGGTGTCCGGGGCTGCAGTCACGCTGTGTTCGGGCGGAGCAACCATTTAAAAAAAAAAAAAAAACCTTTAAAAATCTATATAAACTTATGAATATTCTCTATGAATTTTTTGTTTAATTAGAAAATATTATGTTTTTCATGGAAGTGAAAAAATTTTATAATTCAGCTAGAAGACTTTACATACTTTACAGACTACAGACTTTACACATTTTACACACTTTACAGACTACAGACTTTACACACTTTACACACTTTACAGACTGTACACAGACTACAGACTTTAGCAACATGCCCTATCTGAAGTGACACGGAATGACTTTAATATGTGTGTGTGTGTGTGTGTGTGTGTGTGTGTGAACCAGGCGGCGTAGTAAATGGGACCAGGCTGCACCATCCTCTGGTGCTCTGGATGCTGCTGCTGCCGTCGCTGCCAAAATCAACGCCATGCTGGTGGCTAAAGGCAAACTGAACCCAGCACAGATCAACACACACACACCCGGGGACACGGTGAGCACACACACACACACACACACACACCCACACCCGGGGACGCAGTGAGCACACACACACACACACCCGGGGACACGGTGAGCACACACACACACACACACCTGGGGACACGGTGAGCACACACGCACCTGGGGACACGGTGAGCACACACGCACCTGGGGACAGGGTGAGCACACACGCACCTGGGGACACGGTGGGGACACACGCACCTGGGGACACGGTGGGGACACGGTGAGCACACACACGCGGGGACACGGTGAGCACACACATGCGGGGACACGGTGAGCACACACACGCGGGGACACGGTGAGCACACACACGCGGGGACACGGTGAGCACACACATGCGGGGACACGGTGAGCACACACACGCGGGGACACGGTGGGGACACGGTGAGCACACACACACACGGGGACACGGTGAGCACACACACGCGGGGACACGGTGAACACACACACGCGGGGACACGGTGAACACACGCGGGGACACGGTGAACACACACACACGCGAGGACACGGTGAGCACACACACACACGCGGGGACACGGTGAGCACACGCACACGCGGGGACACGCACACACACGCGGGGACACGGAGAGCACACGCACACACACGCGGGGACACGGAGAGCACACGCACACACACGCGGGGATACGGAGAGCACACGCACACACACGCGGAGACACGGAGAGCACACGCACACACACGCGGGGACACAGAGAGCACACGCACACACACGCGGGGACACGGTGAGCACACACACACGCGGGGACATGGTGAGCACATGCGGGGACACGGTGAGCACACTCACACGCGGGGACACGGTTAGCACACACACACACACACACACGGGGACACGGTGAGCACACACACACACACACACAGTGTTAAAAATGCCTGATACACTGAATGAGAAAACATGGTCCCCCCTACAATGTGTCTCTTTCTATCTATCTGTCTATCTGTCTGTCTATCTGTCTGTCTGTCTCATCACCCCCCCCCCCCCCCCATGTTTTTTCTGTCCCTCTCTGGGGCTGTTTGATTGCAGGCTGCAGGAGGAGGTGCTAAGAGCTCGGTGAAAGCAAGGGATGACCTGGTGGTGGCTGAGGTGGAGATAAACGATGTACCACTCACTTGCAGGAATCTACTGACCCGAGGACAAACACAGGACGAGGTCAGAGGTCACGCCTACATCACCTCATCACACTGTAGAATAGGACACACGCTACACTGATGTAGGAGACACACACACACACGCTACACTGATGTAGGAGACACACACACACGCTACACTGATGTAGGAGACACACACGCACGCTACACTGATGTAGGGGACACACACACACGCTACACTGATGTAGGGGACACACACACACACACTACACTGATGTAGGGGACACACACACTACACTGATGTAGGGGACACACACACACGCTCCACACTGATGTAGGGGACACACACACGCTCCACACTGATGTAGGGGACACACACACGCTCCACACTGATGTAGGGGACACACACACACACTACACTGATGTAGGGGACACACACACTACACTGATGTAGGGGACACACACACGCTCCACACTGATGTAGGGGACACACACACACACTACACTGATGTAGGGGACACACACACTACACTGATGTAGGGGACACACACACTACAATGATGTAGGAGACAGATGCACACACACTACACTGATGTAGGAGACAGATGCACACACACTACACTGATGAAGGGGACACACACACACTACAGTGATGTAGGAGACAGACGCACACACACTACACTGATGAAGGGGACACACACACACACACACACTACACTGATGTAGGGAACACACACACACACACACTACACTGATGTAGGGAACACACACACACACACACACACACTACACTGATGTAGGGAACACACACACACACACACACACACTACACTGATGTAGGGAACACACACACACGACACTGATGTAGGGGACACACACACACACTACACTGATGTAGGGGACACACACACACACACTACACTGATGTAGGGGACACACACACACACTACACTGATGTAAGGGACACACATTACACTGATGTAAGGGACACACACTACACTGATGTAGGGAACACACACACACTACACTGATGTAAGGGACACACATTACACTGATGTAAGGGACACACACTACACTGATGTAGGGGATACACACACACTACACTGATGAAGGGGACACACACACACACTACACTGATGTAGGGGACACACACACACTACACTGATGTAGGGGACACACACACACTACACTGATGTAGGAGACACACACACACTACACTGATGTAGGGGACACACACACACTACACTGATGTAGGGGACACACACACACTACACTGATGTAGGAGACACACACACACTACACTGATGAAGGGGACACACACACACACTACACTGATGTAGGGAACACACACTACACTGATGTAAGGGACACACATTACACTGATGTAAGGGACACACACTACACTGATGTAGGGGATACACACACACTACACTGATGTAGGGGATACACACACACTACACTGATGAAGGGGACACACACACACACTACACTGATGTAGGGGACACACACACACTACACTGATGTAGGGGACACACACACACTACACTGATGTAGGGGACACACACACACTACACTGATGTAGGGGACACACACACACTACACTGATGTAGGAGACACACACACACTACACTGATGAAGGGGACACACACACACACACACTACACTGATGTAGGGAACACACACTACACTGATGTAGGAGACAGATGCACACACTACACTGATGAAGGACACACACACTACACTGATGTAGGGGACACACACACACACACACTACACTGATGTAGGGGACACACACACACACTACACTGATGTAGGGGACACACACACACACTACAATGATGAAGGGGACACACACACACACACACTACACTGATGTAGGGGACACACACTACACTGATGTAGGGGACACACACTACACTGATGTAGGGGACACACACACACACTACACTGATGTAGGGGACACACACACACACTACACTGATGTAGGGGACACACACACACTACACTGATGTAGGAGACACACACACACGCTACACTGATGAAGGGGACACACACAGACTACACTGATGTAGGAGACACACATACACACACGCTACACTTTTGTAGGAGACACACACATGCTACACTGATGTAGGAGACACACACACACACGCTACACTGATGTAGGAGACACACACACACACACACACTACACTGATGTAGGGGACACACACACTACACTGGTGAAGGGAACACACACACACACTACACTGATGTAGGCGACACACACACTACATTGATGTAGGAGACACACACACACTACACTGATGAAGGGAACTCACACACACACTACACTGATGTAGGAGACACACACACGCTGCTCTGATGTAGGAGACACACACACGCTACACTGATGAAGGAGACACACACACGCTACACTGATGTAGGGGACACACACACACACTACACTGATGTAGGGGACACACACACACTACAATGATGAAGGGGACACACACACACACACACTACACTGATGTAGGGGACACACACACACACTACACTGATGTAGGGGACACACACACACTACACTGATGTAGGGGACACACACACACACTACACTGATGTAGGGGACACACACACTACACTGATGAAGGGGACACACACAGACTACACTGATGTAGGAGACACACATACACACACGCTACACTGATGTAGGGGACACACACACACACTACACTGATGTAGGGGACACACACACACTACACTGATGTAGGAGACACACACACACGCTACACTGATGAAGGGGACACACACAGACTACACTGATGTAGGAGACACACATACACACACGCTACACTGATGTAGGAGACACACACACACACACACACTACACTGATGTAGGGGACACACACACTACACTGGTGAAGGGAACACACACACACACTACACTGATGTAGGCGACACACACACTACATTGATGTAGGAGACACACACACACTACACTGATGAAGGGAACTCACACACACACTACACTGATGTAGGAGACACACACACGCTACTCTGATGTAGGAGACACACACACGCTACACTGATGAAGGAGACACACACACGCTACACTGATGTAGGAGACACACACACGCTACACTTTTGTAGGAGACACACACACGCTACACTGATGTAGGAGACACACACACACACTACCCTGATGTAGGGGACACACACACTACCCTGATGTAGGACACACACACACACTACCCTGATGTAGGACACACACACACACTACCCTGATGTAGGGGACACACACACACACACACACACTACACTGATGTAGGAGACACACACTACACTGATGTAGGGGACACACACACACACACACACACTACACTGATGAAGGGAACACACACACTACACTGATGCAGGCGACACACACACACTACACTGATGAAGGGAACTCTCACACACACACACTACACTGATGTAGGAGACAGATGCGCACACACACTACACTGATGAAGGACACACACACTACACTGATGTAGGTGACATACACACACACTACACTGATGTAGGAGACAGACGCACACACACTACACTGAAGAAGGACACACACTACACTGATGAAGGGGACACACACTACACTGATGTAGGAGACACACACACACACACTACACTGATGTAGGAGACACACACACGCTACACTGATGTAGGAGACACACACACGCTACACTGATGTAGGAGACACACATGCAACACTGATGTAGGAGACACACATGCAACACTGATGTAGGAGACACACATGCAACACTGATGTAGGAGACACACACACACACGCTACACTGATGTCGGAGACACACACTACACTGATGTCGGAGACACACACACACGCAACCCTGATGTAGGAGACACACACACACGCTACACTGATGTAGGAGACACACACACACACGCTACACTGATGTAGGAGACACACACGCTACACTGATGTAGGAGACACACACGCTACACTGATGTAGGAGACACACACGCTACACTTATGTAGAGGACACACACACACTACACTGATGAAGGGGACACACACACACTACACTGATGTAGGAGACACACACACACACACACACCACACTGATGTAGGGGACACACCACACTGATGTAAGGGACACACACACACACTACACTGATGAAGGGGACACACACACACTACACTGATGTAGGGGACACACACACACTACACTGATGTAGGGGACACACACACACTACACTGATGTAAGGGACACACACACACACTACACTGATGAAGGGGACACACACACACTACACTGATGAAGGGGGGACACACACACTACTCTGATGTAGGGGACACACACACACTACACTGATGTAGGGGACACACACACACACTACACTGATGAAGGGGACACACACACACTACACTGATGAAGGGGACACACACACACTACACTGATGTAGGGGACACACACACACTACACTGATGTAAGGGACACACACACACACTACACTGATGAAGGGGACACACACACACTACACTGATGTAGGGGACACACACACACTACACTGATGTAGGGGACACACACACACTACACTGATGTAAGGGACACACACACACACTACACTGATGAAGGGGACACACACACACTACACTGATGAAGGGGGGACACACACACTACTCTGATGTAGGGGACACACACACACTACACTGATGTAGGGGACACACACACACTACACTGATGTAGGACACACACTACACTGATGTAGGGGACACACACACACTACACTGATGTAAGGGACACACACACACTACACTGATGTAGGGAACACACACACACACTACACTGATGTAAGGGACACACACACACTACACTGATGTAGGGGACACACACACACACTACACTGATGTAAGGGACACACACACTACACTGATGAAGGGGACACACACACACTACAGTGATGTAAGGGACACACACACACTACACTGATGTAGGGGACACACACACACACACTACACTGATGTAGGGGACACACACACACACTACACTGATGAAGGGGACACACACTACACTGATGTAGGACACACACTACACTGATGTAGGGGACACACACACACACTACACTTATGTAAGGGACACACACACACACACTACACTGATGTAAGGGACACACACACACTACACTGATGAAGGGGACACACACACACTACACTGATGTAAGGGACACACACACTACACTGATGTAGGGAACACACACACACTACACTGATGTAAGGGACACACACACACTACACTGATGTAGGGGACACACACACACACACTACACTGATGAAGGGGACACACACACACTACACTGATGTAGGGGACACACACGCACACTACACTGATGAAGGGGACACACACACACTACACTGATGTAGGGGACACACACACACTACACTGATGTAGGGGACACACACACACACACTACACTGATGTAGGGGACACACACACTACAGTGATGTAGGGGACACACACACACACTACACTGATGTAGGGGACACACACACTACACTGATGTAGGGGACACACACACTACACTGATGTAAGGGACACACACTACACTGATGTAAGGGACACACACTACACTGATGTAAGGGACACACACTACACTGATGTAAGGGACACACACACACTACACTGATGTAGGGGACACACACACTACACTGATGTAGGGGACACACACACACTACACTGATGTAGGGGACACACACACTACACTGATGTAGGGGACACACACACACTACACTGATGTAGGGGACACACACACTACACTGATGTAGGGGACACACACACTACACTGATGTAGGAGACACACTACACTGATGTAGGGGACACACACACACTACACTGATGTAGGGGACACACACACACTACACTGATGTAGGGGACACACACACACTACACTGATGTAGGGGACACACACACACTACACTGATGTAGGGGACACACACACTACACTGATGTAGGGGACACACATACACACACACTACACTGATGTAGGAGACACACACACAGTACACTGATGTAGGGAACACACACTACACTGATGTAGGAGACAGATGCACACACACTACACTGATGAAGGGGACACACACACACACACTACACTGATGTAGGGGACACACACACACACACTACACTGATGTAGGGGACACACACACACACTACACTGATGTAGGGGACACACACACACACTACACTGATGTAGGGGACACACACACACACACACACTACACTGATGTAGGGGACACACACTACACTGATGTAGGGGACACACACACTACACTGATGTAGGGGACACACACACACTACACTGATGTAGGAGACAGATGCAAACACACTACACTGATGAAGGGGACACACACACACTACAGTGATGTAGGAGACAGACGCACACACACTACACTGATGAAGGGGACACACACACACACACACACTACACTGATGTAGGGAACACACACACACACACACACACTACACTGATGTAGGGAACACACACACGACACTGATGTAGGGGACACACATTACACTGATGTAAGGGACACACACTACACTGATGTAGGGGACACACACACACTACACTGATGAAGGGGACACACACTACACTGATGTAGGGGACACACACACTACACTGATGTAGGGGACACACACACACTACACTGATGTAAGGGACACACACACACACTACACTGATGTAAGGGACACACACTACACTGATGTAAGGGACACACACACACTACACTGATGTAGGGGACACACACACACACTACACTGATGAAGGGGACACACACACACTACACTTATGTAAGGGACACACACACACACTACACTGATGTAAGGGACACACACACACTACACTGATGAAGGGGACACACACACACTACACTGATGTAAGGGACACACACACTACACTGATGTAGGGAACACACACACACTACACTGATGTAAGGGACACACACACACTACACTGATGTAGGGGACACACACACACACACTACACTGATGAAGGGGACACACACACACTACACTGATGTAGGGGACACACACGCACACTACACTGATGAAGGGGACACACACACACTACACTGATGTAGGGGACACACACACACTACACTGATGTAGGGGACACACACACTACACTGATGTAGGGGACACACACACACACACTACACTGATGTAGGGGACACACACACTACAGTGATGTAGGGGACACACACACACACTACACTGATGTAGGGGACACACACACTACACTGATGTAGGGGACACACACACTACACTGATGTAAGGGACACACACTACACTGATGTAAGGGACACACACTACACTGATGTAAGGGACACACACTACACTGATGTAAGGGACACACACACACTACACTGATGTAGGGGACACACACACTACACTGATGTAGGGGACACACACACACTACACTGATGTAGGGGACACACACACTACACTGATGTAGGGGACACACACACACTACACTGATGTAGGGGACACACACACTACACTGATGTAGGAGACACACACTACACTGATGTAGGGGACACACACACTACACTGATGTAGGGGACACACACACACTACACTGATGTAGGGGACACACACACACTACACTGATGTAGGGGACACACACACACACTACACTGATGTAGGGGACACACACACACTACACTGATGTAGGGGACACACACACTACACTGATGTAGGAGACACACATACACACACACTACACTGATGTAGGAGACACACACACAGTACACTGATGTAGGGAACACACACTACACTGATGTAGGAGACAGATGCACACACACTACACTGATGAAGGGGACACACACACACACACTACACTGATGTAGGGGACACACACACACACACTAAACTGATGTAGGGGACACACACACACACACACACACACACTACACTGATGTAGGGGACACACACACACACTACACTGATGTAGGGGACACACACACACACACACACACTACACTGATGTAGGGGACACACACTACACTGATGTAGGGGACACACACACTACACTGATGTAGGGGACACACACACACTACACTGATGTAGGAGACAGATGCAAACACACTACACTGATGAAGGGGACACACACACACTACAGTGATGTAGGAGACAGACGCACACACACTACACTGATGAAGGGGACACACACACACACACTACACTGATGTAGGGAACACACACACACACACACACACTACACTGATGTAGGGAACACACACACGACACTGATGTAGGGGACACACATTACACTGATGTAAGGGACACACACTACACTGATGTAGGGGACACACACACACTACACTGATGAAGGGGACACACACTACACTGATGTAGGGGACACACACACTACACTGATGTAGGGGACACACACACACTACACTGATGTAAGGGACACACACACACACTACACTGATGTAAGGGACACACACACACTACACTGATGTAGGGGACACACACACACTACACTGATGTAGGAGACAGACACACACGCACTACCCTGATGTAGGGGACACACACACTACCCTGATGTAGGGGACACACACACTACCCTGATGTAGGACACACACACACACTACCCTGATGTAGGGGACACACACACACACTACACTGATGTAGGAGACACACACTACACTGATGTAGGGGACACACACACACACACACTACACTGATGAAGGGAACACACACACTACACTGATGTAGGCAACACACACACACTACACTGATGTAGGAGACAGATGCGCACACACGCTACACTGATGAAGGACACACACACTACACTGATGTAGGTGACATACACACACACTACACTGATGAAGGACACACACACTACACTGATGTAGGTGACATACACACACACTACACTGATGTAGGAGACAGACGCACACACACTACACTGAAGAAGGACACACACTACACTGATGAAGGGGACACACACTACACTGATGTAGGAGACACACACACACACACTACACTGATGTAGGAGACACACACACGCTACACTGATGTAGGAGACACACACACGCTACACTGATGTAGGAGACACACATGCAACACCGATGTAGGAGACACACACACACACGCTACACTGATGTCGGAGACACACACACACGCTACCCTGATGTAGGAGACACACACACACGCTACACTGATGTAGGAGACACACACACACAAACGCTACACTGATGTAGGAGACACACATACACACACGCTACACTGATGTAGGAGACACACATACACACACGCTACACTGATGTAGGAGACACACACACGCTACACTGATGTAGGAGACACACACACGCTACACTGATGTAGGAGACACACACACACACGCTACACTGATGTAGGAGACACACACACACGCTACACTGATGTAGGAGACACACACACACACGCTACACTGATGTAGGAGACACACACACACGCTACACTTTTGTAGGAGACACACACACACGCTACACTGATGTAGGAGACACACACACACGCTACACTGATGTAGGAGACACACACACACACGCTACACTGATGTAGGAGACACACACACACACGCTACACTGATGTAGGAGACACACACACACACACACACACACGCTACACTGATGTAGGAGACACACACACACGCTACACTGATGTAGGAGACACACACACACACGCTACACTGATGTAAGGGACACACACACACTACACTGATGTAGGGAACACACACACACTACACTGATGTAAGGGACACACACACACTACACTGATGTAGGGGACACACACACTACACTGATGAAGGGGACACACACACACTACACTGATGTAGGGGACACACACACACACACTACACTGATGTAGGGGACACACACACTACACTGATGTAGGGGACACACACACACACACACACCACACTGATGTAGGGGACACACACACACCACACTGATGTAGGGGACACACACACACCACACTGATGTAAGGGACACACACACACTACACTGATGTAGGGGACACACACACACTACACTGATGTAGGGGACACACACACACTACACTGATGTAGGGGACACACACACACTACACTGATGTAAGGGACACACACACACTACACTGATGTAAGGGACACACACACACTACACTGATGAAGGGGACACACACACACTACACTGATGAAGGGGACACACACACACACACTACACTGATGTAGGGGACACACACACTACACTGATGTAGGGGACACACACACACTACACTGATGTAAGGGACACACACACACTACACTGATGTAGGGAACACACACACACTACACTGATGTAGGGAACACACACACACTACACTGATGTAAGGGACACACACACACACTACACTGATGAAGGGGACACACACACACACACACTACACTGATGTAGGGGACACACACACACTACACTGATGAAGGGGACACACACACACTACACTGATGAAGGGGACACACACACTACACTGATGAAGGACACACACTACACTGATGTAGGGGACACACACACACTACACTGATGAAGGGGACACACACACTACACTGATGAAGGACACACACTACACTGATGTAGGGGACACACACACACACTACACTGATGAAGGGGACACACACACACACACTACACTGATGTAGGACACACACTACACTGATGTAGGGGACACACACACACTACACTGATGTAAGGGACACACACACACTACACTGATGTAGGGAACACACACACACACTACACTGATGTAAGGGACACACACACACTACACTGATGTAGGGGGGACACACACACACTACAGTGATGTAAGGGACACACACACACTACACTGATGTAGGGAACACACACACTACACTGATGTAGGAGACACACACACTACACTGATGTAGGAGACACACACTACACTGATGTAGGAGACACACACACGCTACACTGATGTAGGAGACACACACACGCTACGCTGATGTAGGAGACACACATGCAACACCGATGTAGGAGACACACACACACACGCTACACTGATGTCGGAGACACACACACACACACTACACTGATGTCGGAGACACACACACACGCTACCCTGATGTAGGAGACACACACACACGCTACACTGATGTAGGAGACACACATACACGCTACACTGATGTAGGAGACACACACACACACGCTACACTGATGTAGGAGACACACATACACACACGCTACACTGATGTAGGAGACACACACGCTACACTGATGTAGGAGACACACACACACGCTACACTGATGTAGGAGACACACACACACGCTACACTGATGTAGGAGACACACACACACGCTACACTGATGTAGGAGACACACACACACACGCTACACTGATGTAGGAGACACACACACACGCTACACTGATGTAGGAGACACACACACACGCTACACTTTTGTAGGAGACACACACACACGCTACACTGATGTAGGAGACACACACACACGCTACACTGATGTAGGAGACACACACACACACGCTACACTGATGTAGGAGACACACACACACACGCTACACTGATGTAGGAGACACACACACACACGCTACACTGATGTAGGAGACACACACACACGCTACACTGATGTAGGAGACACACACACACACGCTACACTGATGCAGGAGACACACACACACGCTACACTGATGTAGGAGACACACACACACGCTACACTGATGTAGGAGACACACACACACACGCTACACTGATGTAAGGGACACACACACACTACACTGATGTAGGGAACACACACACACTACACTGATGTAAGGGACACACACACACTACACTGATGTAGGGGACACACACACACACACTACACTGATGAAGGGGACACACACACACTACACTGATGTAGGGGACACACACACACACACTACACTGATGTAGGGGACACACACACTACACTGATGTAGGGGACACACACACACACACACACCACACTGATGTAGGGGACACACCACACTGATGTAAGGGACACACACACACTACACTGATGTAGGGGACACACACACACTACACTGATGTAGGGGACACACACACACTACACTGATGTAGGGGACACACACACACTACACTGATGTAAGGGACACACACACACTACACTGATGTAAGGGACACACACACACTACACTGATGAAGGGGACACACACACACTACACTGATGAAGGGGACACACACACACACACTACACTGATGTAGGGGACACACACACTACACTGATGTAGGGGACACACACACACTACACTGATGTAAGGGACACACACACACTACACTGATGTAGGGAACACACACACACTACACTGATGTAAGGGACACACACACACTACACTGATGAAGGGGACGGACACACACTACACTGATGTAGGGAACACACACACACTACACTGATGTAAGGGACACACACACACTACACTGATGAAGGGGACACACACACACTACACTGATGAAGGGGACACACACACTACACTGATGAAGGACACACACTACACTGATGTAGGGGACACACACACACACTACACTGATGAAGGGGACACACACACTACACTGATGTAGGACACACACTACACTGATGTAGGGGACACACACACACTACACTGATGTAAGGGACACACACACACTACACTGATGTAGGACACACACACACACTACACTGATGTAAGGGACACACACACTACACTGATGAAGGGGACACACACACACTACAGTGATGTAAGGGACACACACACACTACACTGATGTAGGGAACACACACACTACACTGATGTAAGGGACACACACACACTACACTGATGTAGGGGACACACACTACACTGATGAAGGGGACACACACACACTACACTGATGTAGGGGACACACACACACACACTACACTGATGTAGGGGACACACACACACACACCACTGATGTAGGGGACACACACACACACACTACACTGATGAAGGGGACACACACACACTACACTGATGAAGGGGACACACACACTACACTGATGTAGGACACACACTACACTGATGTAGGGGACACACACACACTACACTTATGTAAGGGACACACACACACACACACACTACACTGATGTAAGGGACACACACACACTACACTGATGAAGGGGACACACACACACTACACTGATGAAGGGGACACACACACACTACACTGATGAAGGGGACACACACACACTAC
The DNA here is from genome assembly GCF_023375685.1 of Ictalurus furcatus. Taxonomy (NCBI): domain Eukaryota; kingdom Metazoa; phylum Chordata; class Actinopteri; order Siluriformes; family Ictaluridae; genus Ictalurus; species Ictalurus furcatus. The sequence continues at coordinate 86,818 of NC_071255.1, read as the reverse complement.
ACTGATGTAAGGGACACACACACACTACACTGATGTAGGGAACACACACACACTACACTGATGTAAGGGACACACACACACTACACTGATGTAGGGGACACACACACACACACTACACTGATGAAGGGGACACACACACACTACACTGATGTAGGGGACACACACACACACACTACACTGATGTAGGGGACACACACACTACACTGATGTAGGGGACACACACACACACACTACACTGATGTAGCGGACACACACACACTACACTGATGTAGGGGACACACACACACACACTACACTGATGTAGGGGACACACACACACACTACACTGATGAAGGGGACACACACACACACTACACTGATGTAGGGAACACACACACACTACACTGATGTAGGGAACACACACACACTACACTGATGTAGGGAACACACACACACTACACTGATGTAGGGGACACACACACACTACACTGATGTAGGGGACACACACACACTACACTGATGTAAGGGACACACACTACACTGATGTAGGGGACACACACTACACTGATGTAAGGGACACACACTACACTGATGTAAGGGACACACACTACACTGATGTAAGGGACACACACTACACTGATGTAGGGGACACACACTACACTGATGAAGGGGACACACACACTACACTGATGTAGGACACACACTACACTGATGTAGGGGACACACACACACTACACTGATGTAAGGGACACACACACACTACACTGATGTAGGGAACACACACACACACTACACTGATGTAGGGGACACACACACACACTACACTGATGTAAGGGACACACACACTACACTGATGAAGGGGACACACACACACTACACTGATGTAGGGAACACACACACACTACACTGATGTAGGGAACACACACACACTACACTGATGTAGGACACACACACACACTACACTGATGTAAGGGACACACACTACACTGATGTAGGGGACACACACTACACTGATGTAAGGGACACACACTACACTGATGTAAGGGACACACTACACTGATGTAGGGGACACACACACACTACACTGATGTAGGGGACACACACACACTACACTGATGTAGGGGACACACACACACTACACTGATGTAGGGGACACACACACTACACTGATGTAGGGGACACACACACACTACACTGATGTAGGGGACACACACACTACACTGATGTAGGGGACACACACACTACACTGATGTAGGGGACACACACACTACACTGATGTAGGAGACACACACACACTACACTGATGTAGGAGACACACACACACTACACTGATGTAGGAGACAGATGCACACACACTACACTGATGAAGGGGGCACACACACACACTACACTGATGTAGGGGACACACACACACACACACACACTACACTGATGTAGGGGACACACACACACTACACTGATGTAGGGGACACACACTACACTGATGTAGGGGACACACACACTACACTGATGTAGGGGACACACACACACTACACTGATGTAGGAGACAGATGCACACACACTACACTGATGAAGGGGACACACACTACAGTGATGTAGGAGACAGACGCACACACACTACACTGATGAAGGGGACACACACACACTACAGTGATGTAGGAGACAGACGCACACACACTACACTGATGAAGGGGACACACACACACACACTACACTGATGTAGGGAACACACACACACACACACACACTACACTGATGTAGGGAACACACACACACGACACTGATGTAGGGGACACACATTACACTGATGTAAGGGACACACACTACACTGATGTAGGGGACACACACACACTACACTGATGAAGGGGACACACACACACACACTACACTGATGTAAGGGACACACACACTACCCTGATGTAGGACACACACACACACTACCCTGATGTAGGGGACACACACTACACTGATGTAGGAGACACACACTACACTGATGTAGGGGACACACACACACACACACACTACACTGATGAAGGGAACACACACACTACACTGATGTAGGCGACACACACACACTACACTGATGAAGGGAACTCTCACACACACACACTACACTGATGTAGGAGACAGATGCGCACACACGCTACACTGATGAAGGGGACACACACACACACACTACACTGATGTAGGGAACACACACACACACACACACACTACACTGATGTAGGGAACACACACACACACACACACACTACCCTGATGTAGGGGACACACACTACACTGATGTAGGAGACACACACTACACTGATGTAGGGGACACACACACACACACACACTACACTGATGAAGGGAACACACACACTACACTGATGTAGGCGACACACACACACTACACTGATGAAGGGAACTCTCACACACACACACTACACTGATGTAGGAGACAGATGCTCACACACGCTACACTGATGAAGGACACACACACTACACTGATGCAGGTGACATACACACACACTACACTGATGTAGGAGACAGACGCACACACACTACACTGATGAAGGGGACACACACTACACTGATGAAGGGGACACACACACACTACACTGATGAAGGGGACACACACACACTACAGTGATGTAGGGGACACACACACACACACTACACTGATGTAGGGGACACACACACTACACTGATGTAGGAGACACACACACACTACACTGATGTAGGAGACACACACACACACACTACACTGATGAAGGGGACACACACACTACCCTGATGTAGGAGATGTGGTCCCAGTGTTTGGAGACATGGCTGTAATAGGTCTGTCGTGTGTGTGTGTGTGTGTGTGTGCGCGTGTAGATCAGCAGGGTGAGTGGGGCAGCCGTGTCCACCAGAGGGCGCTTCATGACTGCAGAGGAGAAGACTAAAGCTCTGCCCAGGTACAGAACTCAGTGAGAGCACATCAGTGTTGAGATTTTTACACACAGCCCTGTTTGAACTGGATTATGTTCCTCATACTCCAGTTGATCTGATTAAGAACACAGGTCCAGTAACAATCAATAAAATATTCAATCTGAACCATTTGGAATCGTTTGAAATTGCACTAATTTCAATGAAGAAATTCAAAACATTGTACACACTTTCAGACACGACCACTAAACATACTAGCATCAGCTCTGCTTTATTAATCCTGGTGCAGGACCAGATTGGGATTTAGTTTCCTCCAGCAGTTCACCAGCAGCCTCCGAGTCGCCCGTGCTGGATGAGAAATGCTAGTAGCCCAGATGTAAACGCTTCTAAACCTAACTAGTCATATGCAAAGTAAATAATGTGCTAATATGTGTTAAAATCAGTTTTTTGAGTTCTTTGCTTTGTAATCAGACTTTGTAATTGGATTAGATTAGCAAGCGAGCTACTTTACTAGCCAGAGGTATACATTTTTCTTACATTTATGAGTGTCAAATAGTAAATGGGAACCAATTTGAGGTAGAAACAGAAGTTGTGGGGAACTGAAGAAATGTCAGACCACACGCGCCTTACGACTGGTCAGAGGTATCATACTTAATTTGTGTAGCGTTGAGAAAATCTCAATCCCAGTGTTGTAGAAACTGTGGTTCTGCAGCACACACGTGTGTAGAACAGGAACTGGATTTCTTGTTCACTAGTGTGAAGGCAGGCTCAGTGCTCCCATGTTCAGGCTCCTCTTCATCTCCAGCGTGATGTCTGTTAGAACACTAAGCATGCTTGAGTGAGTCGCTAGACTCCTCCCTCATTGTCCCATCAGTGGGGCGGAGCCTGAGCAGCCTGGAAGAGTGTGGGCTGTGTGTGTGAGCCGGCTCGCCCGTGGAGAGGTCAGTGTCCAAACCGTCCATGCAGCTTATATGCTAGATATGACCCATAATGCCTCTGGGGTCGGATGGAGCAGGACTGTGTACTTTGTTAATGGTTTTTGATTATTGTTAACTCTGATTGTGATTGTGGTTTCTTTGTTTCCATAGCGACCGTCCACTCTACCTCCATGTCCAAGGCCAAACCAGAGAGCTTGTGGACAGTAAGTGCACATCATCCTACCCTTTTCATTAGCAAATTATTTGTTATAATATTCCTAGCACAAGAAAGTGTATATAATTGAACTGTGTGTGTGTGTGTGTGTGTGTGTGTGTGTGTGTGTAGAGGCTGTAAACAGGATTAAGGAGCTCATCACTAATGGAGTGGTTAAAGCGGCAGTGTCTCAGCCCCCACCCTCCATGCTGCCTCCATCAGGACCCAAACCTCACTGCGCTGGGGTAACACACACACACACACACACACACACACACACACACACACACAGGATATAGCTATTGGCTTGAATACCAGGTTTCATTAACCAAACATGTTTGGTTATCAATTTTAGCATAGACAAAAATCCCACAATGCACTGGGGTAGCTTAGGGACCCTGATTTAGGACACATCCTCTGTGTAGTGGAGGTGAGACGGACATGTCTAACTGCCTCTCTCAGGTGAAGGTGTTTGTGGGATTGGACCATGCTCTTCCTGGTTTCTCGGTAAAGGAACGGGTGGAGGGACCGAACTGTTCTTACCTACAGCACATTCAAAATGAGACAGGTGCCAAGCTCTTCCTGCGGGGTCAAAGGTCAGGCTGCATTGAGCCGGCGTCGGGGAGAGAGGCCTTCGAGCCCATGCACATCTATATCAGTCACCCCAAACCAGAGGGAATCACTGCTGCTAAGACCCTGTGTGAGAACCTGCTGCAGACTGTAAGCACACACACCTCACACACACACCAAACACACCACACACCACGCACATCACACACACCACACACACGCACATCACACACACCACACACACGCACAACACACACACACACCACACACACACACACACACACACACACATACACACTACACACACAGAGTGAGGTTCTGCTGAGCTCTCAATGTTTGTGTTGTGTTTTCAGGTACATGCAGAGTATTCTCGCTACCTGAGTGAGATGAGTGCTGTGATGCCCACGCAAGGTAATAATTCATCACCTTCATCATCATAAACTGTATCATCACCATCATTATAGCCTTCAACATTATCAACATCATCATTATCTTCGTAAATTTTATCATAAACTTCATTATTATAATCATTACCATCATTCTCATCCTACTCATCATCATAACCTTTATCTTCATCCTCAGCATCATAACCTTCATCATCACCAGCATCATCATCCTCAGCACCATTATCACCACCTCGTTTATCAGGCTTCACGCTGTTATAATTGTGTGTGTTTATGTTTTAGGTTTCCTCCCCCCTCCTGGGGTAAATGGAATGCCCCAGTATTACCCCCCTATTGTGCCCCCTGCGGCCCCAGCGCCCAATCATTACCCTCTTCCCCCTCCAACAGTAGTGCCCACTGTAGCACCCGAGCCCACAGTGCCCCCTACTGCCCCATACCACATCACACACCCGCTCACGGCTAATCTCACACAGGTAAGACACACACACACACACACACCCATAATGTGAACATGTCTTAATTGTACTTATTAGCTGGAATTGTTTTGTTCAACCAGATCAGTTCTCTTCTTGTTTAGCCCCTCCCACCAGCAGTGTACCCACTTGTGGCTCCACCCCAACATATGACTCTATCCCCAGTCAAACCTGCAGCTCCACCCCCTTCCAAGCCTGTGTCTCAGACAAAATCAGTGGCTCCGCCCCCTGCACAGAAACGGCGCTTCACAGAGGAAGTGCCTGAGGAGAGTGATAATGGCCTGCTGGGATACCAGGTACACACACACAGACCGCACTACTCTGTGTCTCTGTCTCACTGTGTCTTCTTGTCTTTCTCTGTTTCTCAACCTGTCTGTCTCCTTGTTTGTCTCTCTGTCTCACTACCAGTCTGTCTCTCCTTGTCTCTCCCGCTCATGTTCTCATGTCTTTACTTCCTCATTCTTCCTTTTCAAACTCTTCTAAAACCCATAACAATATTTCTACACTATATTTATATGTTAATACACTTTATACGTGCTGGTGAGTAAGAACACACACACCACTGTACACAAACAGGTGCATGTACAAATACACACACCACAATACACACACATGCGCGCATGCACAAACACACACACCACTTACACACGCCACTGAGGACTGACGTGTGGTGAGTGTGGCTTCTGTACATTATTCAGTAGGTGTGCAAGTGTGTATATGAGTGTGTACACCTCTGTGTGTGTGCCTGTGCCTGCCTGTGTGTGTATTGCGTGAGGATGTGTGTTAATGGTATTGTGTGTTTTTCTGCTCATAGCATGGACCCATTCATGTGACTAATTTAGGTTCAGGCTTCTCAGTGGGCAGCCCCGAGACTGCAGGACCCCAACACAACATTTCTACTTCCTGTGGGGAGAGACCAGAGAGAGACAGGTACACACACACACACACACACACATCCTCAATACAATCTGTCCACATTCTAAGGAGAGAGTTAGGAAACCATTTGTAAGTCGCTTTGGATAAAAGCGTCTGCTAAGTGAATAAATGTAAATGTAAATGTACAGGAGAAAGACAGGAGTGGGACAGGAGGCAGATGAAAGAGAGAGAGATAGACAGGAATGGGACAGGAGACATGAAAGAAAGAGAGACAGACAGGGGTGGGACAGGAGACAGGTGTGAGAGAGAGTGGGACAGGAGACAGGTGAAAGAGAGAGAGACAGGTGAGACAGAGACAGGAGTGGGATAGGAGACAGGTGAGAGACAGACAGGAGTGGGACAGGAGACAGGTGAAAGAGAGACAGACATATAGGAGTGGGATAGGAGACAGGTGAGAGAGAGACACATACAGGTGAGAGAGACAGGAGTGGGACAGGAGACAGGTGAAAGAGAGAGAGACCGACAGGAGTGGGACAGGAGACAGGTGAAAGAGAGAGAGACAGACATATAGGAGTGGGATAGGAGACAGGTGAAAGTGAGAGAGACAGACAGGAGTGGGACAGGAGTGGGACAGGAGACAGGTGAAAGAGAGAGAGACAGACATACAGGAGTGGGATAGGAGACAGGTGAGAGAGAGAGTGAGACAGGAGTGTGGTGTAATACGGATATCTGTCTCTGTACACTAGTAGGCAGATGATGCCCCCACTACCCCTACCACTGAGCAGTGGAATGAGAGAGCAGAAAAGTGAGGAGAGACTACACAGCTCCCTGGGTAAGACACACATACACCACACACACACACACACACACACACACACACACACACACACACACACGCCATATATCACTGATACAAGTAATGTCAGGCATTGTTTGTTGTGGACTCACAGAAGCCCCTTCTCCTTCTCCTTCTCTGATTGGCTGGTGGATCCGTCAGTCCCTCCCCCCTCAAACGGATGGCTCGCACGCGCGTGTGTGTAGACGTGAGGCTAACTGTGCTCTCTTTTGTCTTTGTGTGTTCTCTCTCTCTCTCTCTTTGTGTTTTTCTGTTTCATGGCCCGTGGGGTGATGTGATGTGATGTGGTGGGGTGGGGCCACCTTCCCTTCTACTTCCTGATTGGATGGCTTCAACATTGTCCCCCCACCAACCGACCAATGAAAACCGTTCTTCATTCTTCACCACTGCTGATGGTCAACACTGTGTGTGTGTGTTTTGCATTGACTATTTGCTGCTATGTGGGCTGGTTTCTCTCTCTCTCTCCTTTCTGTCTCTCTCTCTCTCTCTCTCTCTCTCCTCTCTGTCTCTCTCTCTCTCTCTCTCTGTCTCTCTCTGTCTCAGATCCTCAGGTAAAGCGCATCAGGACGGGGTTGGTATCGTACTCTGGTGATTCTTCTGATGAAGAGGAGGAGCTTGCATCTCAGAAAGTGGGTGAGGCCAGTGTGGCTGGCTCCTCCCCTTCAACATGGACTGCTGGGACATTCAGATGCCCTGCCCCCTCTCAGCCACACCTCAAAACACAGACCACACAGTCAATGCCTTTCTGGATGGCGCCATGAGAGGGAGGTGTAACACACACACACACACACACACACATACACACACATACACATGCGCGCACACATACACACACACAGAAACACACTGGTGACATTATTAGTAGCTTTTCTTTTCTCTAGATATATTGCACAGGAGACGCACAGCAGTGTGTTAGTACTATCATTTAAGATTGGTTGATCAAACGTATCAAACGTATCAAACATAACTCCACCTTAGTCGACCCAGAGACACCTGTTACATGGCAACATCAATACACACACACATACTTCTGTTTCTCTCTGCAGTTTTGCTTACAGTGAGCAGGCACAATGACTGATTGATGTGACAGGAAACGATGTAACAGACAGGAAGTGATGTACAGGTGTAAAGTAATGAACTGGACAGTGTGAGTGTTTGTTTATTTCTCAGAATAAACTTCTTTATCTCATATCTGATTGGTTATTTTGCTTATGGTATTATGGTGAACACGTTTTGTTTGTTGTCGACGTATAACACATTTTGATGTAGCACACGCATGTTGATGTGTAACCGTGATGTGAGGATGTGTGTGGGGTTTTGTTGGGATCATTAGTGACCTCCAGTGGCCATGCAGCGAATCTATGCACTGTAAACAGGATGACATTAAAGCATGATCGATGGTACAGTATTTTGCTGGAAATAATATTCTTTCTGTGTGCACTGGCTTTGAGCAGTGGTGTGTACAGGTGAGGGTGGGACAAAGGTGTGTTACAAGGTCACTTTGAAGGGCAGGGATTTGTTGAATCATTAATAAAACATTAAGGAGACTGTGGAAGGACTCAAGTTGTCATTTTTCAATATATAAAATATTTTTATTCTGTAGCGGTGACGGCTGGTCGTGACATTAGATAGAAGCTAAAAGTTCAGTTGTGTCCCACTGATTATAACTGACCACAAAATATATATATTTGGTCATCGAAAATGTCATTCTGTGTTCAGGGTTTCACTTTTGGATTTCCCCCCATTTTCTCCTTCTTAATCCATCCATTTTCCATACCGCTTATCTTTCACAGCGGAGCCTGGAGCCAGGTAGGAGCAGGTACGTCAGGTAACTACAAGCATGTACATTTAACATGGTGCATTCACAACACTAACATAATTACTATGATCAAGTTTTCACATCGTTTTAACTGTCTAAACCCACAACTTATCTGTCTGCCTCACACAATGTTTGGGACCGTCTCAGTCTCATTGTCTGTCTTATTGTCTCACTCTGTCTCTCACATACTGCCTCACTGTCTTATTTATCAAACACTGTCTCTCTTTCATGGTCTGTCTAATTCTCCCACTGTCTGTCTCCTTGTCTCTGTGCCATGGTTGCTATCAAAAGTACAACCCCTGGCAACAGTTAGGTTATATCTCCACACTTACAGGATGCTCACCCAGCTTTTTTACTTTTTAGCAAATAAACAATCACACACATGACTCAATCATTTTTGGATAATAGCTGAATGTTCTGACTAATGAAAACAATATTCCACATCAAACTTTCTCAAATAGCAGTTGACATAAGTTTTGGAGAATGGAGCCTTGTTGTGGACCAATCTTTTAAATTGACACCATAATCTTCTACACTCCTCTACACATGTTTACACACTTTCAAACATCTCACAACACCTCTGTATACCTCTTCACAGCCCTCTACACACATCTCTACACATCTCTTCATACCTCTACACAGCCCGCTACATACCTCTCCATATGTCTACGAACCTCTCCACAACTTTCTTTTCAATAACTTTTAGACTCTGAGTTACACATGTAAAACCAAATGCACTCGGATGGAATCTGCAATCCGTTCTATTATTGCGATCAACAAAATGCAACATACCAAACTATTATTAATAATATTTTATGAAACAGGTTTTGACAGATCCTGATGACCTGCAGTTAGAAACTGTTCTTCAGTCAGTTGGTTCTGAATTGAATGCTTATTGTTATATTTCTTCATTTGAGTCTTAAATAACTTATGTTACCCACCTGACCCTCTACCTATGAACATCTGGATGTATCTTTGGCTGTGTAATCTCTTTTTTTGATTTGATGGAAACACTTTCATTGCTGAAACCTCTTAAATAAAAACAATGAGACCAACATAGTGTGTGTAGGGAGAGTTGCATGTTAAGAATATGTGTACATGTGCATGATGGTGTCTGTGTATTTGATCACATGTATGTGAATGTTCATGAGTCTGAGTGTGAAAGTGCTCTCTATACCACGGCTCCCTCAATAAAACAATTTCAAATAATAAATTAGTCAGTAAAATTGTGACACTACACGGGTTGGTATAGAAATGAGATGGTTCAATTGCAAATGTAAACTCACGTATCATGGTTCATACAGAAACACACTTACCTACATGGTCTGAGTTGACATCCTCCTTACCAGTCTCACGCAACATAAAATGATTTAGGCAGTGGCCAGTGGCTTCATGAACATTATGGGATGCTTGACCATTGTCAAGGGCCTCCTTAAAATGACTTGGGTTGCGACCAAGGGCTTTGTGAACATCATTAAAGGACGCTTGATTTGTTTTCGTGGTCATCTATAGTATCGTTGATGTCACTTAGAAGCTTTTACCTCCTTTTCTCCCAGACTTCCAAAGTGTGCAAACCTTGGTCCAGTGCTGGTGGACAGTTGTTGTTCGGAAACATCTGTATATTTACATCAAGGTAAAAATAAAATAAATATGTGTAAAAAAAAACTAGTAATCAGTAAAATAACATGCGTTTGTTTCATATATAATTGTTGTATGACTGTGTGTATGTTATTTAGTATTTACATTATTACACAGGATGTCTAAAAGTGTGCATATGTATGTATAGAGCATTGGTGTCCAATCTTGCCCGCAAAGCTCCAGTGTGGTTGCAGTTTTTTGTTCCACCCAACAGGATCACACACAATCAATTGTTTGACAATTAAGACCAACTGATCAGCAGAAATGTTTAGTTCAGCAGAAATGTGTAGTCCAGCAGAAATGTTTAGTTCAGCAGAAATGTACAGCAGAAATGTTCAATAAAAATGAAACTGGAAAAAAAAAAAGACCAACTGATTAAACTAGTAGAATCAGGTATGCTCCAGTTTGCTTGGAGTACCATACCGGCCCTTATCAGATCAGATTAGACACCCCTGTTACATAGTTGATCTATAATTCTTGGAATGATTAGTGGCAAATATTAGGTTCTCAGTATCCAAAAGCAAATAAATTGGAGCCTACCTTCAGCCTGCAGAGAAACTTGGAGCAGAGGAGGATTTTGCAGCAATAAACACTTCCTTCTGTTGCCATGGCAATCCAAATAGGAGCTAAAGTGACCAAAACTGTAATACTTACACCTAATCCCCTATTTTACCTCATAACACCAGCCAGAGTAAAGACTTTGGAAGCTACAAGAAATAATATTAAAACTCTTAATTCCCTAACAGACATCTGGATGCATCGTTGTCTGTGCAGCATGGAGCAATATCTTAAAAACTATTAGAATAGAATTATTACCCAAACATTAAAATAAAGAAATATTCATATCTAAAAATGAGAGACGCATGGAAGCTCGCTGCCAAAAGTTTTCAATATTGGTCATGGGGTTTTCTGAGGCCAGGATATCAATTCTGGTGTTGGATTTTACTTATGATGTTGGAAAGCACCCCGAACACAGGTTCAAGTCTGCCAGACGCCAGCTTCCAATGGGCGCCTACAGACAGACATCATGAGTGGGAGACTCTTTAATATTCTTTAATTTGGAATGTACAAGAACAATTCTCATCAAATTACAAAGTCAAAATAAAACTATCAGTTGATTATGAAAAGATTGTTTGATTTGGAATATACAAGAATAGTTATTGTACTGTTCCCTGTGTAGTTTATTTTTAGAGCCTCTAGCTGGTGCTATTCCATATGTTTTTAATGTTTCATAGTGAATAACCTCTGACTTTGGAAGCAGCCATCTTTTTTTACTCAGTTGCTACTGATACGTGGTGCATGTCACATGGTTGAAGTAACTATCTTCAATCTATTGATAATTTTTGCAATCATACATCAGACATTATTGAAAATTAAATTAGATTTTTTTTTTATTTTATTTTTTTTAGAAAGATCATCTGTAGTGCATGCGTTTACATCATTATTGTTTATATTAGGATATACACAACTGCCCTTCAAGCAAACAGGTACATTTTATGTTTTATCTACAGATTTTAGACACTTATCCCCCCCCCCCCCACACTTTATTTCAGTTTTAGTCTGTTCCACTTTGTATTTGAAGTGGTGGTGCTAATCCATCCTCCCTTGTGGAAGGAGTTTATCTGCATCAGGTCTATTTGGATCTGGGTTTTTATTGAAACATTTTCTGACTGCTAATAGCCCTTGATTTGTCTCGATATTGTTGTAAAGATCATTGATATCTATTGCGAAAAGCAGGCTATGGTGTTCTAGTGTGCCCTCTTTTACCTTTTTAATAAAGTCTTGTGTATTCTGTATATAACTTTGGTGAATTGTGGAGAGTGGTTTAAGGGTGACTTGCTGATATTCCCCAAGCCTTGGTGAACTTTCTCCTTTTAGCTATTTTGACCAGTGTATTTATTCTTTCCATAAATTGGGTAGCTGATATGTTGTATTTAGTTGCCTGAGAGCTTCCCCTATGTATTGAGGTCTATCCATAATCGCCACCGCACCACCTTTGTCTGCCAGTTTGATAATTATGTTTGTGTTTTCTCTTCAGTTTTTGGTTGTCATTCTTTCCGCTTCTGAGATATTGGGTTTGTCTGAGTTTGGGCTTGTTGGTAGGTTTGTCACTGTCCTGTGATTCTGGTTTATCAAGTCACCATTATCTTTGGTACTTAGTTGGGTGGGGGTTCCCAATTTGATTTGAGTTGGAGCGGTAGGGTATTGTGTCCCTGTTCTGGGTAAAAATTTGAAAGTCAGTTTAGTCTATGGTGGTATTGGGTAATCTGTGTTGCCATCTCTTTATGTTTTGGTCCTAGTATCTGGATCGTTGGTATAAACTGGTATTCTGCCTCAGATAAATTGACATTTTCTTAAAGGTTAATCACCATTTTATTCCCTGTTCCTCTATTCTTCTTGGGCTCTTCAGTGAAACGAGATGGGATGCTTAGTCTGATGTGCTTGATTAGGTTATTTATTATTCTTAGGTTGGTTTTTTCCCTAGGAGGTAGGTCTGATGCGAAGTTAATCACTGGGATATGGATAGTGGCATTGGGAAAAGTAACCTTTGCTGCCCTGATCAAATTGTTTAGATGTCAAATTGTAATTGTCATATTGCCCTGTGCTCTTGTTTACTCTGAATGAGAGTAGCAACTTCAAAACCCTTTCTGAAGTAGGTGTCTTGTTTCTGATTATGAGAGTCACATGCATTAGTTGTGGTCCTGGATAACAGTCCACTTGTATTCCATCCATCCATCCATCTTCTACTGCTTACTGGGTCACGGGGGAACCTGGAGCCAATCCCAGGGAGCATCGGGCACAAGGCGGGGTACACCCTGGACAGGGTGCCAGTCCATCACAGGGCACAATCACATACACACAAACACACCCATTCATACACTACGGACACTTTAGACACGCCAATCAGCCTACCATGCATGTCTTTGGACTGGGGAGGAAACCGGAGTACCCGGAGGAAACCCCCGCAGCACGGGGAGAACATGCAAACTCCGCACACACATGGCCCCGGCGGGAATCGAACCCCAATCGAACGTGCTAACCATTAAGCCACCGTGCGCCCCACTTGTATTCGGTTGTCCCTAATTTGTAGTTTGTTCGTGGTTTATTTTGTGGGATTCTTCCAGCTAATTGGGGAGATTTTGGTGCATATTTTTTTGGTTGTTGTTTTAGTTTGTTCTGTTTTTTCTTTTTTCGTGAGGTTGTATGGTTAAGGTTTGAGGTCTGTGTCAGTGGTTTCTTGCGGGGGTTTGGGTTAAATTTCCACTCTGACCTAGAGTAAAGATTAGGCAGGCTTGGTATCTAGTTTTTCCAGAAATGGTTTTTCCTGTCTTTTCCCCCAATCTATATTGATTGATTGGTGATTGCATCAACGGGAATCATCCTAGGCTATGCTTTGATCCCTGGCTCGAGCTTTGGTGTTTGGTACTTACTCAGTATTGAGATGCTGGGTTAGGGTTACGAGTAAACTTGACACTCATAGATGTCAAACCCGCACAGGTACTCATATCCTTCCTTCTTTTCATATATACACACACACACAGTATCTCACAAAAGTGAGTACACCCCTAACATTTTTGTAAATATTTGATTATATCTTTTCATGTGACAACACTGAAGAAATGACACTTTGCTACAATGTAAAGTAGTGAGTGTACAGCTTGTGTAACAGTGTAAATTTGCTGTCCCCTCAAAATAACTCAACACACAGCCATTAATGTCTAAACCGCTGGCAACAAAAGTGAGTACACCATTCTTAATTAATGCTATTTGGTTGTAACTTTTATCCGTAGTTGGGTATTGAATCAATGGGAGTTGTCTTGGGCTAGGCTGTTACCCCTGGTATAGCCTGTGGAGATGGTACTTAAGCCATAGTTTCATCCATAGTCAAGAATTTATCCGCAGTTGAGTGTGGAAGTCGTCTGGGGCTATGTGGTTACTCCTGACGCGGGCTTTGGTGATTGTATTTAGCCATAATTTTATTTGTAGTTGGGTATTTTGTTGAGATTTTTTCCCTAGTTGAGTGTGGGAGTCGGATCAAAAAGTGCAGGCTATTTGTTGGTACCTGGAATAGTGAAGGCTACAGCAGGGGGAAGATCTTTCTCTTACAAAGCCCCACAGTTATGGAACAGTTTTCCAATTAGTGTTTGGGACTCAGACACAGTCTCAGTGTTTAAGTCTAGACTGAAAACATATTTGTTTACTCAAACTTACCATGAATAGACGTTCTTTTACGCAAAGTACACAGTCTTATACATTATGGGATAGTAAGCAGACCTAACAATCTCTCCCTCTCTTTACCTCCTTCTCTCCTTCTGTCGTGCTAGACATGGTTTTATGGAGATTCCAGTGATCCTGACCCTTTCTGCTCTCCGGACCTGCCTGATCTGTCCTGATGCCCTACCTCTGGATGGAGTTCTCATCAACTGGAGGCTACAGCATGGAGATTGCTGAGGATGGTGCCCCTTGAAGGTCCATGGAAATGGTTCTGGACCTCAGTTCCACATGGACATTCTCGCTATGGTTGCTGGGACTACGGTTGCTGCGATGGCCTTGGGACTGCAATTACCACATGCAGTTTTTCACTCGGGTCTCCTTCAGTGTTGGACTAGTTCAAAAAACAGACTTCATATAAAAACCATACTGAACTTTCTTTTAGTTTAACACTATCCGTTGTTACCCAGATGAGGACAGGTTCCCTTCTGAGTCTGGTTCCGCTCAAGGTTTCTCCCTCATATCATCTTAGGGAGTTTTTCCTCACCACCGTCACCACTGGCTCTCTCAATAGGTATAAATTCACACACTTAAACTCTATCCTGTGTTTATATGTTTCTGTAAAGCTGCTTTGTGACAATGTTTGCCCCAAATTGCCCAACAGTTATGGAACAGTCTTCTTATTAGTGTTCGGGACTCAGACACAGTCTCAGTGTTTAAGTCTAGGCTTAAAACTTATTTGTTTACTCAAGCCTACCCTGACTAGATTCTGTTCTACTACTTCGCAGTCATAATAATCTTTTTTCTCCCTCTCTCCTTTCGCCGAGCCCCACACGAATTTATGGAGATACTAGAGATCCAGATCCTTTCTGCCTCTGGATGGTGCTCAAATCTTCTCTAATTCCAGACTGCTGGGACTACGGCTGCTCCTAAGGCCATACAGACTTCATATAAATCCATAATGAACTTTTTCACACTAACTGTTGTTACCCAGATGAGGATGGGTTCCCTTCTGAGTCGGGTTCCTCTCAAGGTTTCTTCCTCTTAAAACATCTTAGGGAGGTTTTTCCTTGCCACCGTCGCTACTCAGTGGCTTGCTCAGTTGGGATAAATTCACACCTTTAATATCTGTATACCATGTTGATATTTCTGTAAAGCTGCTTTGAGACAATGTCTATTGTAAAAAGCACTATACAAATAAAATTGAATTGAATTGAATTGAATGTCCATTTTAAAAGCACTATAGAAATAAAACTGAAAAGAGGCACTTTTATGTTAGTTTGATTAATTAAGATTCCATCTATTTTTCCTTCTATTGTTTGACTATAATAGTTAGATTTTTAAGAGTAGGTTATTTATTACATTTTTAAAGCTAATCCATTATATTTGTAATTTCAAATACGGGCATTGTTAAGAAGCACTTTTATCCAAGAGATCTTCATCCATCCATCCATCTTCTATACCGCTTATCCTTTTCAGGGTCATGGGGAACCTGGAGTCTATCCCAGGAAGCATCGGGCACAAGGCGGGGTACACCCTGGACAGGGTGCCAATCCATCGCAGGGCGGTCTAAGATATGTTACTTTGGTTAAATAAGGCTATTATTCCATCTAATTTTCTAGTTTATTTATTTATTCAGATTTAGACTTCAATTAATTTTTAAACCTGGCTATCTACTTTATCTACAAAAGTGTCCAGTTGCTGTAAAGTATGGTGCATGATGGACTGATGTATGAGCCTAAACCACCAGACAGAAGACTTGGCCCCGTTTAAGGTCTGTTGGCCTCAGACCACCCAACTGTGTTCTGTCCTAGTGGACCCAGGAGGCCCGGCTACCTACCTTGCTCTGACCAGAAAAGACTCTTGTTAACGCCGCAAAGTTTCCCGAGTCACCCGAACAGAGCCTGTGTATCCAGCTAAAAATGCCTATCTTCTGCCAAGAAACCTTTCGTTAACAACGCAACGTATCCAGGCTTCTCGGCTAGGTCCCATGCAATGTCACCCCCAGATGGCCCTGGTCAGGTTTTCCCTACCTGTTCCATCTCACAAGGAGTTTGAACCTTTCGGGAAGCCATCAAGCTTCTACTGGGGTGTGTCCCCTGGGGTTAAATGTGTGTCAGCAGATTCCTTCCCTACCTTGCTCCAGCATAGTAGATTTGGGAATTAATCAGGCTTCTACTAACGTGGCCGTGTCTAGCAAAGTCATTGTTAGGAATGGAGTTTCTGGTTATGGTAGATTCTAAAAAATATTAGACAGCTCTTAAGTGCTAGCGGTTAGAGTTAAGGGTTGGGTTTCGGATTACGATTAAGGTTAGGATTAGGGTTAAATTTGGGATTGAGGTTAGGATAAGTTTAAAATCGGTTTGATTAGGGTTGGGACCCGGGCTATGCTTAGGTTAATGCTTGTTTAGAATTAGGGCTAAGTAAAAAATATTTATTTATTTATTCATTTAATAATTTAATTTATGGAGGGCTCAGATTTTGAGGAGATTCTGGGTAAGTGCTCTTATGAGTCTCCTCACATCATCATTCTCCCTCCTTTTTTTTATGTAACAAATTTAATTAACAACCAAATTAATTTACTCTAAACCCCCTACAAGTAAATGTATATAAACTCTATGTAACCTATAAATTATTGAATCAACTTTAGACTTTTAACTTTAAGATTTCAGTGCTTTGGAGCAAGTGCTTTGCTTCAACTAGTTGGAGATAAATAGGTCTGTAATCACTTGGGGAATAAACAAATTATATTGACTTGGTATTAAGTAGACCATACTAACTTAAATGATCCATAACTATTGAATCAACTTTTTTTTTCTTGTAACAAATTTGATTAATTTAATAAATTAAACAACCAAATGAGTTTTTGCATATAAATGCATATAGAAATGTGCATATGCATACACACTATACATATTCAATAAATTATTGAATAGACTTTAAACTTAGAACTTTTGGATTCGTGTGCTTTGGAGCTGGATAACAATTAGGAACTGATGAACTGTAACTAGCTGGAACTATCCAAATTTCTTCTTTCCTGTGTAGACCAGTTGATTTATCCAGTTGATAGGCTTTGTAGAGCTGGTGTTTCCTGTCGAGTAGTTTGGCAATATCCTCACTGTTTTCGTCAAACCAATCCTAGTGCACACGTTTCTTGGGTCCAAGAGCGTCGAGAGCAGTTGAATAGAGAGTGTTACGAAGATTCGACCACTGTTCTTTAATGTTGCCATTTTGAGCTGGCAAAGCATGGTCAGTTTGTTCTCGAAAAATGATCGAGAGTTGTCGTTATTCAATTTGTTGATGTTCAAGCGCTTGGACACCTTTTTCCCTTGCGGGCGTCTTGGCAGCTTGACCTGAAGATTCATTTTCGAGATCAGAAGTCGATGGTCAGTCCAACATTCAGCTCCGCACATTGCCTTTGTTATGCGAACGTCCCGTCTGTCGCCGCATCTGATGATAATGTAATCCAGGAAATGCCAGTGGTGGGACCTTGGATGCATCCAAGTGGTTTTGTTTCGATTCCATAGTCGAAACAACGTGTTTGTGATAAGTGATAACCTGTTCACTGCAGGTTCTAAGAAGAAGGAGGCCATTGCTGTTGCATTTGCCAATGCCATGCTTCCCTATGACTCCATTCCACGTCTGGCTGTCCGATCCAACACGCATGTTGAAATCTCCAAGAATGATCAGTTTGTCCGTCTTTGGCACATTCAAGAGGATAGAATTAAGGTGTTCGTAGAACTTGTCCTTTGCGTCTTTGACATCGTCGGCGCGTAAGCACTGATCAGTGTCGCATAAGACTTTCCTGAAAGAGGAAGCCGAAGAGTCATCCGACGGTCATTGGTGCCCTTAGGAAGGTTGCTGAGTTTCTTGGCAATCTCATTCTGGATGGTGAAGCCGACTCCCGCTTTGCGTCGAAACTCCTTGGGACGTCCACTCCAGAAGAAAGTGTAGCCAGCACCAACTTCCTTGATTAGTCCTTCTTCCGGAAGTCGAGTTTCACTGAGCGCTGCGATGTCCACTTTATACTGTTCAAGTTCTTTAGCCACTGTCGTGGAAATTAGACAACACTCTGGAGGTAAAAAGGTTTATTACAGAAAGATGGTTAATACAGGATAGAATAAAGCAGCTCAGTGTCAGGGTCTTGGCAATCTTCTTATAGCCTAGGCCATCTTTATCTAGATCAACAATTCTTTTTTTCAGATCCTCTGAGAGTTCTTTACCATGAGGTGCCATGTTGAACTTCCAGTGACCAGTATGAGGGAGTGTGAGAGCGATGACACCAAATTTAACACACCTGCTCCCCATTCACACCTGAGACCTTGTAACACTAACAAGTCACATGACACTGGGGAAGGAAAATGGCTAATTGGGCCCAATTTGCACTTAGGGGTGTACTCACTTTTGTTGCCAGCGGTTTAGACATTAATGGCTGTGTGCTGAGGAGACAGCAAATCTACACTTTTACACAAGCTGTACACTCACTACTTTACATTGTAGCAAAGTGTCATTTCTTAGTGTTGTCACACGAAAAAATATAATCAAATATTTACAAAAATGTGAGGGGTGTACTCACTTTTGTGAGATACTGTATATGAAACGCAGAGCATAACAATTCTGTGTACCGATAAGAAGCAGTTTGAGGCAGTTCAAACAGGCTTTGTTTTAGGATACTGGAAGATGTTTAGACGAACCTTGAATAGAAGAACATTTTTGTGTCTCTGTAAGCAGATAAACATTCTGTCCTGATCTCAGTGACATGATATGGCCTTCTTAGGCGTTATCCTCACATGAGAATGAAACAGAACAAGAACAAAGGTATTACAAAGTAAAAATGAGTAATTTTCATCACATTTCCCCCATTTTATCATTACAAAATATGATAACTAAAATTAACAGAGAAATTACAATGCTGTGAATACATCAGAACTTCAGAGTACTTTCACGGTTCAACTGAATTCAACATGATACAGACATAATGAAGGCGCTAAGGCTGTTTTTGCGGATATAAAGTATCTTGTCGTCAAGCAAGCTTATTTTAGAGTGAAATGAGAATCGTCATGGTCAAATGAATATTTACAATATATGTGAAATGGATGTCAATGGGTCATCATAGTCAGTGTCACTGGCAGAATCTGATACCCAGTCAGGTTTAGGATACAAGTCAGGTTGGTCATCATGGGGATACTAATCAGTCTTTGTCAACATCAGCATTTGATCATTAGTGATTTCAACGAGCGTGAGAGACTTCTCCAAATGAGAGAAACAATACAAGGCAAAATGAGCAAGACAAGAAGAATTATTGCACCTATTGGTAGACAGACATTTAATATCCATGAGCCCCCCCCCCCCCCCCCGAGTACTGAGTTCAGCCAATCAAACCCCATCTCGCTAGTCTGTGGAGGGTTGCGTATCGCAGACCGCATCTGTTCAATGATAGAATAACCATTATGTGTCTGCGTGACGAGGGGACGTGTGACGTTATGTGGGTAGCACTGGTGGCAGTGATTCTTATGGTGATGGTGACCAAAGGTGATACAGAATGGTTTACAGAGGCGGCCAATATCTTGGCATATGGGCTTTTAACTACTAATTGTCATCCAATCTGCAGCAATAGTCTACTAAAGAACTTCGTGGGCTTTTGTGGGACATATAGAAATCACGTCACCTTAGGCACTTAGTCCCATCACCACGATCAGCTAAATACCAAATTTGGGTAAAAGTGTGTGCGTCATGCACTCTTTCTGCTGCAACGATGTGATTGGCATGGTTGATCATTAAGTCTTCTACCCAATAAACTTCAATATCGCACTTTGGTTTATCTTTCCAGCTTAAGGGTCTACCCCCGGACCCCCAGTGTTGTCGGGAACGGTCCCAATGATTTGTGAGTTTATTTCTATGACAGGGCTTAAGAGATACCACCTGTACCAGGAGAAGGGTGCACGATTAGGAATAGGTTTGTATGTATGAGTGGATGGATGTGCAGGTCGACATTTAATGATTTGTGTCTAGTCTGCAACAGTAGTCTGTGGTCAGGGAATTTTGGGGCATAAGAGGTGAGGTAGCAAAGTCACGTTATCTAACCTCTGTCCTGGTCACATGGCTATATAGTACGCACTAATGAAGTTCAGTCCTCCTAAGAGTACAGTTTCCGTGTCGTCAACATTTTCTCCAAAAACTACATTTTTGTGATTTCACAGGTTACTAGATACCACTTAAGACCGTCTATCGTGGAGTCGCGTGGGATTGGTGTGTTGATGTGTCGGGGTATAGTGCGTCATGTGTGTGGGTGTGTATATGCAGATCATTGCTCGTGAGCGTAGGTCTTCCTAGAGGCCTCTTGATGGAGAATTATGGTCTAGTTCTCCTATTGCAGTCCCGTCTTCTCCAGCTCAGTGCTCGGCTCTGGCACCCTCCTGCAGTGGCTCGCACGCATCCATGTGACTCTCTGGTTGACTTTCACTGCTGAATGAGTGACAAAGAGAACTTGGAAAGGCACAGACCACCATGGCTTGTTCCACCTGGTCCTGCGGAAGTCCTTGATCACGATCCACTCTCCGGGCTTCAGCTCATGCAGTGGAACCGTGGCTAGAGCTGGAAATGCTGCCTTTACCTGCTTGTGTATAGAGTGCAGAGCAGAGGACAAGGTTGAACAGTAACTTAAGACTGCATCATTACTTGCTGCAGCGTCGGGAAGAGGAGTTGTCACAGGTCCAATTCCTGTGTGTGGGGGTCCCCCAAACAGTATACCAAAGGGCTAAGGCCATCCTTAGCCTGTTTCAGAACAGCATTTGCTCAATCTGTTTTTTAGTGTCCCATTTTCTCTCTCTACTGCCCCACCACTAGCTGGATGATATGCACAGTGCTGCTTTAAATCAATACTCAAATATTCACTCACCTACTTAAGGCCATGGCTCACAAAAGGTGTGCCATTATCACTGGAGAGTATCATTATCACTACCGCATCTGAGTCCTGTTTGGACGTAGGGATGTGGCCTTCTCTACCTTCAAACTCTATATTTTAAAACTATTTTTAGAGTAATTAGAGATACCAATGCTTTATCACCGCTATCGTTCCGCCTTTTGACGCATGGTCCCTGTGTTGGCTTAAATTTAGCCTATTACCCAAAAACATTTAAAATTCAACTTAGAAGCCAATACTCACATCTACCTCTGAGCCCAGTTGGAGATAGAAAAAAATACACCAGCCGTGAGTGAGAAGAAGCAAGGGTCCAGCTTTATTGTTCCGTTCCACCACACGAGATCCACACCGATGAGAATTCTCAGAGGTGATCCCAATACCCTGAGCTTAAGCTCCAGTATTTATACTGTACTTACACACTAAATAACCCAGATGTTTCAAGAAGACTATGATCTCACTACCAATAGGGTTAAAAAAGAGCTCATTTATCTTACTCTTATGTTCCAGAAAAGGGCTATTTCACTTACACATAGAATTGAAACGAGGGGTTTTAATTTACACATAAAATCAGAACCCAGGCATTTCTAATAACCAAGAAAATAAAAACCCAGAGTTTCTAGTTACTCAGAGGATCAGAAACTTCATTTTTCAGTTACCCAGAGGATCAGAAACTTCATTTTTCAGTTACCCAGAGAATAGAAAGTGGAGGAGACTAAACAATCTAATGGGACCTTGGTCTTATTGTTATCTCGAGGGGGGGCAGTTTGACCCAGCCACCCTTATAACTGGCTCCTCACGGTTCTCCTAAAATCAAGGCCTTCCCTGTGAGACAAGATTTTTAATCTACAAGAATCTTCACTCTTCACCATCTGAATCATGAGTAAGTTATATTTTCCTGTATTCCTAGTTTATATTTTATTTTCATATTTGCTCTATATCTCTTAATATATATATACTGCTTGAAAAACCAGTTTACTGTACTTCCAACTTCTTAATACCATTATATTACCCTTCTACTGTCCCACATATCCTATTATTCTGTTTTTTATAAAGAGTATGTATATGTATTATTATTACTATGCGATATTACCCTTATAATATCCTTTTTATTATTCTTATAAAGTTATAATAGTATGTGTGTTATGTCTACTTGCCCGCCCTTGACTGTACGAGAGTGTGTGGGTATGTATGTGTGTGTGTGTGCGTGTGGTAGCACTCCTCAGCTCGTATACTTATACTTCTTTTTGACTTTTTTGACTCTACCAACCATAGTGTATTACTCATTACTCTTAAAGATCTTTAAAGTGTTTTTCCAATTTATCCACATCTGACTAATACCTCTTCTGTATGTCTAGGTGCCCGTCGTCAGTCCCTCCTCTCCCCATTACTGGACCTGGATCTGGATCTGGATCTCGATCTGGACACTCATTACCAGCTTGTGCATCTCACTGCTGATATCATGGTGCTACTCAACTATCTTCGCAGCACCCCCCCCAGGAATGGAAATGCGGGGTTCCCCCCTCCCCTTTGATACAGAATCTGCTCCGTGAACGTGCGTATTGACGCCTCTGCACAGTCAGAACCCTCCTCCAGCTTCCAGTCCGAGGATGATGTCGTTTTCTCTGATTCGGGCCCCGACCATTCGTCCCTCTTCTCACCTACCAGTCCGCCCAACTCTCAGTGGTCTTCTCACTTCACCTTTGCTGAACTCCCCATGTCCCCAGGACGCACCCCATTCTCTTCCCCCTCTCGCTCTCCTCCAGACTACGCACCCACCCGTCCTGTGAATTACCAATAAAATTACTTTTTATTCACACTAAGTCTCCCTCATGTTTTTTTCATGTCATTTTTATCCACAACATTTTCCCCCTCTGAGGCTATGAAGCCTCATACAATACCTTAATTAAGTGGTTATATCTGTGGAGGAACTGGTTCTGCCCTAGCCGTGCCCGCTAGCTGTCGGAGGATTACTCCAACGAAGCCATAGTCCCTGCGCCCGTCCCGGTACTCAAATAGGTCCCTTACATTAACCACTTCTACGCACCACTGATCCGAATAGGAGCTGAGGAGGTTTTGTAGACCTGGTGGGTGGGAGTTGTGCTAGCGTTGTGCGCCCCGGGGTCTCATAGTAGATTGGCAGCTGGAGAATGGGCCTTAGGACCCCCCTACATCCACTTGCCGGACATGTGTAGATGTACCTAGCCATAACTCTTAACCCTTAACTTACTTCTCCTTTCAACTATATATATATATATATATATATATATATATATATATATATATATATATATATATATTTCGAATCTAACTACCTTGATTATACGTTTGTTTGCCTACATCGATTATAAGTGTGATTAACTGAGTTCCCCTAATCATTCATTACTACTACTACTGCCGTACGTATGAGTGGCCACTACAGTAACTAACTACTTGATTGGATCTACACGTCCCTATCTTTCTCAACTAGGCCTGTCAGCCCACAGTTTTGTATTTGTTGGGACCTGCAGAGTCTTGCTTCCCCCCAAAAAACAAACCCCAATCCTGCGCAGTCAGGGGTGGGCGAAAAAACCTCCTATGAGGAAAAATTCCCACCCTGCCAGCACTGTGTGCTCGACAGCACCATTATACTTTTCTCATGCCTGAGTGCGTCATATCACAAACATTTTATAACATTTTATAACAATACTTGACAGTCTGTTGTATGCAGTATCTCTCTGTATGCTGGTCGTCTTCAGCTCAAGCACTTTACATACTGTAGAGAGCCACCCTTTGGGGAGAGGTTAGGCTAGCACGTACACCCAGGGTATGGATCTTCGCATCTTCTCATCCTGTCTGCCACTGACTGAGCAGACCCCCGTTGACAGCAGTTGACAGCAGCTTCACGTGTTCCCCACCATCTCGTCATTGGAGGACTGAGCATGTTCTTGTTCTTGTAGTCCGCTCCGGGTCTCCCACCTCCGGGTGAACACCTCCCCCCCCGTTGAGGCAGAACCGCCTCACACATAACACTGCACTCAGCTCTGTTCCTGTGAATATATAGCTTCATACATAATAGTTAGTGGTCTCATATATGTTTTTGATTCATCTGCAATTACTCCAGCGGCAGTCCATCATGAGGAACAGACACAGACATGGGTCGACCCGTAAGCATTTCATGCGGTGTTAGATACATATTGCTGTTAGCCTGCATGTGATAGGTCATTAGTGCAAGAGGTAGAGCATCTACCGAAATACGTTTAGTATCAGCACAAATTACGTTAACTTGAGATGGTATGTCAGATCTGGGACCTATCCCTGGTCAAGGAAGAAATTTTCGAGCACAAATATCACACTTAGATTATCCTCCACCGTTGCCTGAAAGTACAGAGACCATTCCTCTACCTTCCCCCTCGCACACTGGCTAAGATCATGGGCATCTGTAATACATACAGCGAGAAGTGCAATCAGAATTCAATTAAACTATTTGTTCGATACGTGGCGTTCCAACGTTTTTTCTAGAACCTCATTGCGTTCAAACAACTCCAAACAGACGACACAATCCATGGGCCTAAACGTCAGTATTTATCTGTATATTTATATATATTACCAATTCTACCCTTAACCAGGTTGCACTCTTTAGTGATAGCGTTTAATTCAGACAATCGGGCAGAACAGGGTGTTCATAATGTTTGTGAAATTTCAGACCCAAAACTTTTAAGCTCAAGGAAATATGAATTTCGGCTGGGCAATCGTGAGTGCTCTCAGTGACTGGCTCCACAGAATTAATTACAACACTACAGTTGGTGTGTTAGGCACACTAATAGGTTTAAGAATTTCATTTCGGGTGGCACATAGATCAACATATCATGTTCTTTCAAAATAGATATGTCCTGGTGTGATGAACGTAAGATCGATGTGTGAGAGAGCAATTTTCCCAATGATCCGCACCAAGAGAGCATCTCCAGCCTGGCAATCCTTGTGCCACCAAATCCAATGTTTTCGATACATAAACTACAGCCCTGTAAGCGCCCCACTCTCCTGAGCCGGGACCCCCCAAGCAGCACCCCCCCTTTCAGTCACATGTAAGACACAGTCTTTGTTGTAGTTTGCCAGCCATAGTACAGGTGCAAAGCATAAGTCCATTCAATGTCAGGATTGTCCAAAGAACACCCGGATCTCAGGATGTTGTCATGTAGTGAGCAATCAGTGATCCACTGCAGACCATACTTGATAACGTCCAGGAACATTTGTTGTGCTTTTATGGGGCGGAGGATGACCCCAGTCATGTCCTGACAGCCTTGGGAGCGTGCAAGGGAGTCTATGACCACAGAGGAGTACACCGCAGGGGAGCCCACAGCCCCCGAAGGAGACGCTTCCAGGTGTACTACTGATCTAGGCATGTTAATGGGAGTAACGGCCTTGAGCTCTCACATGCAGTCACTTGGAAAAAGCGCTGATCACTAATAATATCATGTGGAATGGAATTACAGTTACAGGTTACAGTTGGGACATCTTATATATATATATATATATACATATATATCCATATACGTATATATATATATATATATATATATATTCTATATACATTATACTATAGATAATGGTTACTGGGTGGGTTGGTTGTGTTGCAGAACTTATCGCATTTGTTATCACAGCTTGCTGTAATAATATTAGACTAAGTGGGCATGTCCCTTCATCCTTTTCTGAGGATCGAAGATATTGTTTACAGGACAATAGTACTGGAAACTGGAGACAGACAACTGGGAACACACAACTGCAAAACCCATCATTAAATGTTCAATTTATGCATCAGATCTAGGCCTTAAACCGGTGAATATTTATCATGATTTACTATACCCTGATTTTAATAATGACGAAAGCCATTCAAAAACAATTCAAAATGAGGAGTTCAGTTTTTTTTTTTTTTTAAAGTATTAAGACTTCTGATGTTTACAGATCACTCAAGTTCGATATAAACACATCACAAGGCCCTGATTGTGTGGAGTCTGTATTTCTAAACTTAGCAGTTGATATTATTTCATCTCTTTTAACTTATCAATTTTAATCTTTCATTAGACAACGGGATAATACCAGAAATTTGGAAATCAGCTTTCTTATTTATTTATTTATTTCATTTATTACATTAAATCAGGGACATCCAACTATATTAGATCATTACAGTCCAACAACAAAGCCTCTTGTCCCTTGTAGAAACCCTTTTCAGTGAACCGTTCACATGTTATCAGTCTGCAAGAAGTCTAAGGTCATATAAACATATCAGCACAACTGTTGTTTTGAAAGTCCTAAAACAATGTCACGGTACCCTCTGCACTTCCCTGTCTGTTGATTTAGAAGAGGCTCTCAACACCGTGAATCAGGTAAAAATTACTAAAGTAACCTCTACTGCTCTAATCACACGAATAACACCTCTCATAAAGGGGTCTTCCACTCTCATGTTTAGTTATCCTGTAAAATAGTTCTAGTCTGTTTACTTCAACAATACAATCCCAATTGGCAATGATACATTCTTATCCCTTCCTGATTTTCATTTACCAGAAAGATATTGAGAAAGGAAAACAAAATTCCTTTAGTCTACTAATTTGTGGTGTACACTAACCTAACATATTAATATCCCACCTGTGCCAATGTGTGATAATCCCAATAATAGAGTAAATGAGGTTGAGATCTCTAGATATGTATTTACAGTCCCCTAGTCACTTTTATCCCCCTAATTACTATTCAAAACAACCTAGTGAGTTTGGTTTTATGTATACCACAATAGTGTTTAGTCTAACTGGACATGCATGTACCCCTTTTAACTCTTATTAACTTATACCACACTCAAAATATCACTCAGACCCTACATACATGACATTTAAATGTCACTCACTTTGGAGGAATGTGAATATGTATTTAACTTAGTCCAAAATAAGATTTATCATCCATGAGCTTTGTTTCAACTTACCACCAAGTTGTTACCTTGGCTGAGCGCCCAATTGTGAAAGGCATAAGATTCGTCCTATAATTTTATCCATTTCATTTAAACTGTATTTGACCATATTAAGGTAGTGTTAAATCTACTCATATCACAAACCACATTTCCCATCCTGCACTGCGGTCCACAAACATGGCTGGCTGTCATGGACTGCAATTCCCAGCTCACACATACCTGCATCCAGTTCTCAGCTACCTACCGTTTACCGACTTATCAATTCACTTCACAGATTGCGCAGTACATGCTCCATTCCTCGAGTTTGTGACCACTGCTTTGTATCATTTAAATATTGTAACTCGTATACTTTGTATGACATATCCATAGCACACCGTATACCACATATGTATATATATACACACACACACCTATATATTTGCATAACTACTCTATTCTATTCACCAATCTACGGTTCAGGGAAAACAAACCACTTCAACCTACACTGTTGTAAAGGGACTGTATTTAAACTAACTCCCAAACTCACATCAGCACAACATGTCGGCAAAAGGAACCATTATGCAGGCTGCCCAATCCAGATACTCGTACTCCCTGCAAAACCCGAATTCCACATTAAGTAATCACCACTTTATTCTAATGTTACGGACTCAGATATCACATCTGTAACAGGCGTACAACACCTTACAGAGAATTTAAAATATGCAGACTACTACTGCCATCTGATCTCACTAATTACTTATCATTGGACATAACCAGCAAGTAGTTATATCATACACTTTCTGTCAAACTGTCAATCAAAGTGTTGTGTGTGATAATTTATGACCCTCTGTGCTTCCCTGACTGGCAGGTCTGTAGGGGTGGTGAGGGGGGTAACCCTATGGAGTTTATCAGCTGGTCAATCTGGCTCCTTTGTGTCTGGGGGAGTTGTGGGGAGGTGTGTGTTGGGGGGAATAGCCCCCCTCCCAGCAAAAGGTGTTTATGTTAATGAGTTTGGTTTTTGGTGGGGTGAAATACGTCTGAAAAGAAATAATGTTTTTAATATGGGGATGTGTTTGTGTTACTGTGTGGCGTTATTTCGTTTGTGTAAACACATTGTTAGAAAAGCATGATGTTTGAATGTGTACATATATGAGTAGAATATTTGTTTTGTGAAATAAATGAAAACAATTGTTGATTATGTTTTTTAGGGATCCCGGTTTACCTTTGAATAAAAAGTTTAGGAGTTAAAGCGTCTTTTTAAAAAAAAGAATCTGTTTAAAAAAGAATCTGTTTAAAATAATCGTTTGTATTACATACATTCTAAACACAAACCTTTAGGATGTAAAAAATGATCAAAAGAGCTGTTTAAAAAGAATCCGTATTACTAGGTTTCCAAAAAAAAAAAACACATAAAAACTTTAGGAGGTAAAAATGGTTAAAAGAGCTGTTTAAAAAGAATAGCACCTATTACACGGCTTCTAAACAAAGATCCTTACGAGGTAAAAATGTTAAAGTGCTGGCTAAAAGAATCTCCGTAATGTTTAAACTAGGAGAGAAGTATTTTCCAGAGATGTCTTCCAGTCGCTGTGTTAAGCAGTAATGAAGTTAAACGGAGACGCCTCACTCTCGCTAAACCCCGCCCACACATACGCGTTTTCAGACACGCCTCTCTCTCTCTCTCTAAACACATCTTTTCATCGTAGCCAGTACGTTCTGTCAAAATGTCAATCACGGCGGTAGAACTAGAGGGCTAATTTATGGCCTCGTCCTTGACAGGCCTGCGTTTCTCTAGGAGTGCTTAATTTATGGCTCTTTGTTTCTTCCTGACCAAAGAGTTTTTTTATGACTAGGGGGGTCGTGGTGTGATCCTACAGATTTGTTTATGATAATGAGTGTCTGCGGGGGTGTTAATTGCTTTACGACACACCCTACAATAGGTATGCTTTATGTTTAAAAGTAGGGTCAGTTACGCAGAAGTCTCTAAGATCGCGGCCGTGTATCAGAGCGCTGTGTAATTTTAGGCGAATCGTCGATTCTCGTTTTAACTCACCGCTAAAGCTTTATATTTTATTTTTGAGAATACTTCAAAGAGGAGATGGCTGTCTGTCGTAACAGTAAGTGTTTTGTTTTTATTATTATTATTATTATTATTATTATTATTATTATTATTATTATTACACATAGTTAAGAATGTTTTTATTTATAAACGAATTTATGGGTTTATTGTGGTGAATAAAACAGGTATCTAACGCTACAGGTGATGATGATATTGTGTCTATCCCGGACATCGTAGACGAAATCAGGTTTCTGAACAAGGCAAGCGGTACGTGCGTTGTTATTCTTTATAATTGTTCGATCCTATGTATGATGTGTATGTGTTTAATGATTTTACTTCTTTTTTTCACAAAGGGTCGAACACAGAAGTCCCGCGAGTCAGGTTTGAAAACCCCGTGCTGGGTAAGATCTGTAATAACGAGATATTTATCTGTTATGTTTAAAAAGCGGTTTAAGATGTTTTCTTACGTATTGTGTTCGTTTGTTTACTGTTCAAGGCTTGTCAAATCTTGTAGACAAGATCGCTGCACCCGAGTTCAAAAATAGTGCTGCGGTTTCCACTGAACGCGGTATACCAACGAACTCTGGAAAAGCCAAGCGTAAAACAGTCGCTCAGGTCCACAGCACGGGTGTCGCTACGTCTAAACGTAAACGATCAAGATCTCCCCCACGATCGACAGACGGTGTGTAGCATGCATTTTTATTTTTTTATTTTATTTTTTTAAAGAGTGTTTCATCATCCTAATTAGTGCCGGTATCCTAAGCAATGTTTTGTGTTTTTTACCCCAAACAGAGTCAGCTGTGAATGAACCGAGCACTATAGACTCTTGTTTGAACTGGAATCAGGAGCTGTTAGATTCGTGGGATGCATGTGTATTTACCCCGGTTCCCGGAGACGATCTGCCTTCAAACCAAGAAGCATTTGGTCGCGATGCTACTGATGTTATAGACAATAACAGAGACTCGGCGGAGGTGATACGAACCGGGTTCAAGGCCATCGAGGACCGTATTGCTGGTTTTGAAAAGACTTTTGCCAGCGTCACCGAGCGTCTGGACATTATAGAGAAGAATCAGCGTCTTTATAATCAAAGTCTTGTGGAAACTTTACAAAAACATACCATCACACATAAAGAAATCATAGCAAACCAGAGGCGTCTTATTGGGGACATTCGTCGCGTTGATCACAATCAACACCTGACGGCGGAATTGTTAAAACAGTTTGTACAGTTAGTTAAAAACAAGAAACTCGGGTGAGTTGTACAATAAGTATTTTATTCCCCTGTGTGTGTGTGTGTGTGTGTGTGTGTGGTGCGTTTACTTGCTGGTGTGTATCTGGTTTACTGTGTGTGATTTTTACTAGTTTTTGTTTCAATAATAAAAATGTCAAAGCGGTGTGGTGAAAACTCGTGTAATCTGGGAGCTGCAATTAAATTTAGAAGATGCGACGACGATGGTCTGTGTACTTTTGAACAGCGTTGCAATACAGAGACGTTACAGGGTTTAATTCGGACAATGGAGGATCTGAATAGACAGCAGTCTACCACCGATACTTTGTTGGACTTATTAAACATTGTTAGATCAATGGCTGAGGTTCAAACAGAGCCGCTGCCTAATTCGTTGTTAGACATCGGTTCAAATTCGTTGTTAGACAGCGATTCAAATTCACAGCAGGTGGGGTGCGGGTCGGACAGTCAATCGTTTAATCCTTCGGAACCAAATTTTGGGTTATCCGAAGCCGCTATTGAGTCTATCGTAAGAGAGGGTGGGTCTGTTGGTGATTATACGGTGGTACCGAGACGCAGATTTAATGGTTTGGAGATACGGCGTCGTATAAACATGCGTGTGATAACCGCTCCAGACCTGGCAGCGTACGCTATATTTCTGCATGATATCATGTCTGAAATAGTGTCGTTTTCCAGACTGCTGGCCGGCGATGGGGGCTTAATCAACATTACCTTGAGAGGCCCTAGTCTACCCTCTGACGTTAACGCTGTCTTGTCACCTGATAACGATTACGATTTGCACATATTCACACAACAACTAGAGAACATTATGCAGAGTAATTCTGACGTACGGGCTGATGAATGTCTAGATCTGTACGTGTCTATAGCTCGCGGTAAACACGGTGGCGCTTATCGAAAGATACGTGATTTAGCTCATAACGAGGTGTTTGCCAGAAACAGAATGAATCTGTTCTGTCCCAACAACATATCTAACAATCTGTGTTTTGCGATCTGTCTGTCCCATTTTCTACAACCGCATGCGTCATGTGGTGAACTCGAGTCGTTAGCAGCGTCTCTACAGAAAACTGCAGGGTATTCGGTACAACAAAAGATAGGGTTTAATGACATCACACGATTTGAACGGTTGTTACATGTTAAAATAGTGGTGTTCCATAGGACATGTTCTGGTCTGTTGGAACACTTTACGAACAATGACGAGCCTCATAATAAGACCGTGTTCTTGTATTTACACAATGAACATTATTTCTTGATTAAGAACCTAAAAGCATTCATCGGTACACCATACGTGTGCGAATACTGCTATCGTGGTTTTACTAGCCGCAGAGACCACAGGTGTAAATACGTTTGCGATGTATGTAATGCACCTGATTGTCATAAATACGCTGGCAAAACGAGGCAATGTCACGATTGTTTGCGGTACTGCAGATCAACCTACTGTTACAACGCGCATAAACAAACGCAAACAGGACAACAGTACGCTCAGTGTGATGTCACTAAATACTGTCAGAAATGTAATAGGCGATATCACGTCAACGGAGCAGTACCAAAAAAACATGTGTGCCCTGCAGAACACTGTATCCATTGTAAAGCTGAGTTGGTTAATGACGGAGTACACCAATGTTTCATACAACCGATAAAAATGGAACCACCTAGCGACAAATACATTTATTATGATTTTGAGACACAACACACGGACGGTAAACACGTGGCAAATTTCGTATGCGCCATTACATTTAAAGGGGAAGAGTTCACAGCCGCTGGTACAGACTGTATAGATCAACTTGTTAAAAAGTTTAGACAGCCTCATTATCAGAATTACACATGGGTTGCACACAACGCTTCAGGGTTTGACAATTTTATACTATTGGAATATTTTGCAAAAGCAGGGCTAACACTCCAAATTACTATGCAAGGCTGTCGGATCATCTTAATGTATGATAAGACATTCAAGCAACGTTTCATCAATAGCTACTCTTTCATCCCTATGCGTCTGTCCATGACATCCGCCGCGTTAAATCTAACCTGTGCTGAGAAAGGTTATTATCCACATCTGTTCAATAGAACCGAAAATGAAGACTACGTAGGCCCATACCCTGATAAGCATTTCTACGGCTATGAGACAATGTCTGACAAAGAGAGGGCTCTGTTTGATGAGTGGTATGTTACGGTGTCGGGTAAGGTTTTTGATTTAAAAAAAGAGCTCGCCATGTACGGCAAGAACGATGTCGTTTTGCTCCGTGAGGCATGCATGAAGTACCGTGACGAATTCATACAATGTACCAAACTCGACCCATTCAGATACACCACTTTAGCAGCGTGCTGCATGGCCGTGTATAAAACCCACTATCTACCTAAAGACACACTAGCTCTGACCCATAACAATGCATACACAAATCAGAACAAGACATATTCAGCCGTTTCCATTGAATGGCTTGAATATGTCAAAACAACACGAGGCGTGAACATTCAGCACGCTTTAAATCATGGAGAGATGGTGATTGGAAAATATCATCTCGATGGTTATTATGAAAAGGATGGTGTCAAATATGGTTTCGAATTCAACGGATGCATGTTTCACGGGCATGAATGTCGTTATAACCCAAACCATTTACATCCGTTATCAAAAGTGCCCTACGGTTTGCTCAGAAGACAGTTTGATGATATGGTCGAAATTTTGGAAAAGGCGTATGGTCTCGATGTTGAGGTGATGTGGGAATGTGATTGGAATAACGCTAAACAGAACGATGTCGCTGTAATGGCGTTTATGTCCACTTACATACATCCTGAACGATTGAAACCGCGCAACGCGCTATTCGGTGGTCGTACTAACGCGTACAAATTGTATCACAAAGCCCACAATAGTGAAAAAATACGATATGTCGACTTTACAAGTTTGTACCCCTTTTGCCAGGCCAAAAAATGTTACCCCATAGGACATCCACAAATAATTTTCAAGGATTTTGAACCTCTTGAAAATTATTATGGGTTTGTCAAGGCTACAGTACTGCCACCGCGAAAACTGCTTCACCCCGTCCTTCCCTATAGGACCGGTGGTAAGCTTATGTTTCCACTTTGTCGTACATGCGCCGAACATCAGAATCAGACAGACCCGTGTGGTCATACTGATGAGGAAAGAGCTATTTCAGGGTGTTGGGTCAGCATAGAGCTGTTGAAAGGTGTGGAAAAGGGTTATATTGTAACGAACGTGGACGAGGTGTGGCATTTTCCACAACGGTCAGAAACTTTGTTTTGTGATTATGCTAAAACATTTTTACAATATAAACAAGAGGCCAGCGGTTTCCCCGCACACGTTATGACAGACGCAGACAAGGAATCCTACATCTCAGACTACTTTGAGAAAGAGGGGATTAAGATGGACGCCGGTAAGATAAGTCGCAATCCAGCACGGCGTTCTATTAACAAACTTCTGCTGAACTCACTTTGGGGTCGTTTCTCCATGCGTGAAAACTTGCCGTGTATAGAGTTAATTTCGGATCCGGAACAATTTACACAGCACATATTCGGTGACGGGTATGATGTTAAACACTTTTCCTTCGTTTCAGACAGCGTGGCTCTAATTCAGTGGTGTTATGCGGATGGGAAAGGGGGGCAGACTCGCGACATCAACATCTTTCTTGGGGCTTTCACAACAGCTCATGCCCGTCTAGAACTTTACGAATTAATGGACAAATTGGGTGACAGGCTGTTGTACAGTGACACAGACAGTGTGATCTTTACATCTAGAGAGGGCGACTGGGAACCTCCGTTGGGCCCCTATCTCGGTAATTTAACTGACGAGGTTGGAGCTGGTGATCATATTGTAGAATTTTGTTCAGGCGGCCCGAAAACATACGGCTACCGCACTGCGAAGGGTAAGGTTTGCATGAAAGCCAAAGGTGTCACGCTCAACGCAGTAAATTCAAAAGCCATTAGATTAGACACCCTGATTGGACTTGTCAATCACTACGTCGTGGGGGAGGATAATAGTCGTCATATACTGGCATACACAGATACCATTGTACGTAATAAAAAACAATTCACACTACACAACAGGTCAGTTGTTAAAAAGTTTAAGGTTGTGTACAACAAACGCGTACTGCTCCCAGATTTCACAACGATCCCATATGGCTTCTGACAATCTCTTTGGACATAGGGGTGTGCGAGACACAGAGGGGTTTGATTTCCGATTACATCACCCTTTCTCGTGTGTGATAAGCGGTCCTTCAAACTCGGGGAAGTCATATTTTGTAAAAATGTTGTTGCAAAATGCTGTACATTTGATTTCTAAAAAAATTGAAAATATTGTGTATATTTATGATTGTTGGCAACCGTTGTATGATGAATTGTTGAAAATGTACAAAATAAAATTTGTTGAAGGATTACCACAGACTCTGAATGATGATGCTCTGTTTCCGGCCAACGCGGTTAATTTGTTAATCCTCGATGATCTGATGAAAGAGGCCAGCGGGAGCAACGAAGTGGAGAAGGTCTTTACCCAATATGTACATCATAGAAATCTTAGCGCTATTTATATTGTGCAGAATTTATTTTGCCAAGGGAAATCCAGTAGGACCATCAGTTTAAACACAAATTATCTAATGTTGTTTAAAAATCCCCGAGATGCTAATCAAGTCAGTGTTCTAGGAAGACAAATGTATCCCGGCAACACAAAATTTTTTATGGAATGTTATCGAGACGCAACCAGCAAGCCTTTCGGGTATCTGCTGATTGATTATAAAACAAAAACTCCCGAACACTATCGGCTCAGAACAGATTTACTTGCGCCACACCCTGTGGTATATCTCCAGAAAAGAAGATAGCGATATGTCTGCCAGACTTTGTAGAAACCTGCCGCTTTTAAAAATGTTATTAAAAGCGTCACCCAAACAAAGACGGATTATTTTACAAACTGCCACAGACGAGCTCATTGCGACATTGTGTGAAGTAGCTCTTAACGTTCTCTACGGCAATATACCTCTCACATCTCAACAATACCAGAAGCTCAGAAAAAGGAAAAGCGTGATCAAATTTGTAGCGGATAAGACTGTTGGTGTTAAAAGAAAGAGACGTGTGATAAATCAACAGGGGGGCTTTCTTCTACCGCTCTTAAGCGTGGCTATCCCTTTCATCTCCAGCCTGATTGCATCTAGATAACAGAGGGAATGGAGCACGCAGAGAAAATGTTTTTAGTCCCGCAGCACCAGTTGGACAAACTAAAGACCGGGACAGCACGCGAATCTATTCAACAAATCGTGGAGAATGATTTGGACATTGCTATAAGAAATATCTTGCACCGCTCTGACTTGGACAGTTATGAAAAAGCGAAGCTGTACACAAACGTTTTACAGCGCTTTTTAACAGTCGCTAGACAAGGGGACCGTGAAAACAGCATATTAACACTGACACCTATGCAGACTGAGCATCCTGAACAAGAAAAGCCGTCTGCGCCGCCCGGCGTAAACAACCACGACGGTTTAGATAACGTAGCGGCGGATATTTTGAAGAATATTCCGCAGAGGAGTGTAAAAAACGCTCGCTACATTTTAGATAAGATGTCTAAAATGAAAGATGTCACATCTTGGGACGATTCGGGGGAGTTTGTGTTTAAGGGTAGAACTATTCCCGGCTCACATATGCTCGATTTAGTTAAAGGCATCACGGCTCCGCAAAAGATTTCCGATGCCCGAAGACCTGTCGGCTGGCTTGAATTTCTGGAGGCTTTTGCTACTTTAAACATACCATACTCAACGGTGCCAAACCATTATGTCAGACACACAATTAAATCTTTCAAAACCAAATCGACTTCGCCTATAACCAATTCGTCTAAGAGGCGTAAAAAGCAGAAAATACTTCCGAGCACACCATCAGCAAAATCAAATTATTCAGATGGCCCTGTATTCAAATCACCCACTCTTGACACGAGTCAGTGGCTACGTTTTTAAACCATGAGTTTTCTTTTGTTTATGATCTTGTTATTATCTGTATTGCTGTATGTGGTGTTTGTATAACAATAATAATAATGATGTTAATAATAATAATAATAAAGAGTCAAAAAAGAAGAAGAAATCTCTTTTCTTTGTTTTTATTGAAAATATCTAGTGTTAGACATAAACATTACACCTGTCTGAACACAACGAATACATTTGAAAACATTTTCATTACAAAGACCTTTTTTTTAGTTTTAGTTTTTTCATAAATGCTGACACCATCTTGTCGTTTTTAATAAAATCGCCGGTATACATCTTCAGCACTCGGTCATAATCATGTCCCTTCACCATGTGATAGAGAAAAAACACACAATGCTGCCCGCAGGTCTCTGATGAAAAATCTTGGACTTGTACTGCTGAATGTTGAATCACTCTAGAATTTCGGTTTAAAAAGTTTTTGATATTCTGTGGAAAACGATTGTCATCTGGTTTATTACCAAAGCTGTCGAAAAAACAACCCACGCCGACCTCGTTTATGTAGATGGCTAGCCAGTGTTCACCCGGGAGTCCTGAAGGATGCGTGTTGATTATCACCATGGATGGTAATTTTCTCAAGGGGGCTTTTGGTAGGTGGTCACACGGTAGTACGCCGAGAAAATGGGTGTTACACGAGATCTTATCCATTATTGCCGTAAGCTGGATGGTGTCCATTCTGCCTATTAATAGTAATCAACCAGGATCTGTCTGCGATTTGACACCTCGATGATGCTGTCAAATATGGCATAAACGATTAAGTTGATCGTTCGGGGTAGAGGTTGTCTAAAACGTGCTTCTAGCCTAATGTTCCCAGACTTGATAAGCGACACGTGTTGACTGCAGCCTTCGTCCGGCGTGAGATTAAACGCATAAAGGGTATACCCATGCAGAAAATCCTCCCTATCAATAGCTAGAGGTTGATTTTTAAGATGCTTTCCAGAAGCCAGCGCTAACTGGTAAAATTCGCGTACCGCAGAGCCACTTCCATATTCAGGCTGCAGAGGTTTAGCGGGGTGCTGTTGGCCGTCCAGATAAACTGCCAAAAATTCTAGGTCATAGTTTTTAAAGGCGAACGGATTTTTATCATACGAGCCTGTAAACGCATCATTATCAACCATAGCCAGAACAACGGATTTTGGTAGAGTTCCTAAGAACAAGTTTTCTTGATTACAAACACGTGAGCCTACAGGGATTGAGAAGTTTTTCACACACACCCTGTCGATGGGGTATTTGGCTGGCGTCGAGAGCAATGCTTGCGCGTGCCCCAATCTCACACCTGGTGATACCGACACTTTTTTCACAAACAGTGAAGCTGACAAGATGTTTAGTTTATAGGCCACAGCGTCGTTCCTCATCAAACAGAATTCATCTTTCACCCTCGTCATGCGAATTTTAATGTCCACGCCGTTAAGCATTAGTTTTTCTTGAAAGAATATGTCACTGTGAATGGGGGCCAGTAGTTCAACAACGTTGCTGGCGTTGGTAAATGCAGCTCGTTTGGTCAAACCTCTATTACCATCAGCGGGGTCCGTTACGTCCATGTGACCGGCCGTGTCTTTGTAAAAGAGCCCTGCTGAGAACAGCATTTCAAGAGCGTCTTTTCCATAATTGGTGAGACACTCTATTATGCATCGATAAGGATATGTGTTGGAACTTTGTGATATGAGACGGTCTCCAAGCGACACGTCCACTTGTGAAAATATCGTAGATCCGGCATAGTTAATAAGCCCCACGGGGGCTCCGTCTGCTATGTCTGTGCCGTCTGCGTTAGTGATTTTGAGACGCAAAAAAACCAGGGTGTTGTTTAGGTCCACATAATCCTCTCCAGTCCCCGCTATAAAAAACTCCAGAGGCGATGTTTCTGATATTGCTGACAACGGTGGTACTTCTATATATGTATTTTTTTCAATAACGGTCTGTGTTAATGGTACTGTGAATAGGTCCAGCTCGGTTTTTAAACATTCTTCTGACATATTGTGTAGTAAAGACATGGTCTAAAATATTGTTTTAACACAGGTCTTTGGTCTTTTTGCTGTAGAGCTGGTTGGCGTCTTCTTGTGCTTGCGTTTTACAACTGATGATTTCTTGGTGTTATGTTTTCTTTTCTTCGTCGTTTGGCCACTCCTCCGAGTCCCTGGCGGTTTAGATGTTCTACTGCGAGCCATCACCATTAGTCCGGATCCATCTTGAGTGTTATTATTGTTGTTGTTATTATTATTAAACGTATGCGATAATGTATTGCTAACAACATCGCTTAGTATGTTTTTTGCTGCTGATTTAAGATGTGGTTTGGCTATGCTAAAACCGCGTTTTAGCAAAGGAATGGCCATTCTAAAGAGACCTCTAAACACACCCCCTAACCCGGCTCCGTACATAACTCCGCCCCCTGCATAACCGGGGAGCCCATTCCCCGCTTGATTCTGGTAATATTGGACATAACGCAAAGGGTCTGTGTGGTGATTGTTGAAATATGCCATTATGATTATTTTTTAAACAAATTGTTTCACAGGCCTAAAATGCAGCTTGGCACACACCTTCCCGTAACTGAAGCGCACGTCTCGATTTTTATTGTCTTTCACCTGTATGGTTATCTCACTGACGGATGATTTATTAACCGATACGTAGTGTGGGGTGTCGTATCTAACACTAACATTCTTGTGGTTCTCCCCCTCTATATGTACACATCTCAGTAGCGGCACGTAGAAATCCCCCACGTTCTGGTATTCTATGATATCGGTATAAATATACATACTGTAAAACCCCGCGTTAATATCAGCCTGAAAAGGTGCATAAGTCATGCCAGATCTTTCAACAGCATGGTCCGTAGTTTCAATAGCAACTCCCGGTTTTAATCCTAAAATGTTGGCCACCTTTCCATAAAATGTCAGCGATGTCTTCGGGGGGGCCTTTGAGAAAAATGTTATTTTTAACATGGTCATAGCCGAGACTCGCACGTTGTGTGAGAGTCGCGTTGATCTCCCTGATCAAAAAAACGACGTCGTCATAATATCCAGTCTTTAACCTGTAAGATGCGTTTGATATATTGCCTTCAATATTATATTCGGTGACCCGATTCTCAGTCTTCGTTGTTTCACCATAGTTGAAAATGAACGTAGCATCTTCCTCATTAAATGTGTACCACGACAGCGGATATTCAAATTCGATTAACCCGACTTGCCATTCTCCTTTTAGATTGATAGTTTTTGATAATCGAGTTGTATAACACGAGATACTATTTTCTGGATAAACGGTCCTTGAGGCATTACAGGGAAGCGTTACATAAAAACCACCAGCAGTCATGGTTGGTTTTTACATGAATGTGTGCCATCTACGAGGTTTCGTCTGTTTTTATGGGATTCTGTACATCGACCAATTCTTTCTGGTCGATCCACGATGCGAATTTTGAGGGCCATCCGAGCCATCTAACCAAAACCATTGTTTTTCGACCTTGTTTCTTCTTGTCTAAAATTTTTTCCACTTTAAATGTTTTGTTTTTGTTCACAAATATTTTTTGTAATTCCTCTTCATAAAAAACACCATCGATGACATCGCCGTCATAATCACACAACCTATAGACGGGACGTTCGCGTGATATGCATTCTGTTATAGTGAAGAACTCGTGCGTGTAGTTTTCTTTATAACCTTTTGTGAACGGCCCTCTTACTTTAGAAATTCTAACAATGTCGCCAACTTTATATTTAAATTTAGGGGTTACGCCGGGGCCGTCTTTAGATCCATATAGGTTTTTATACACGGCAGATTCATTTTCTTTGGACACATCAATAGGTCTCATCTTAATGCTCCTGTGATAGCTGGCGTTGTATCCGTCCGTGATGTCTTGTAGAATATCGATATAGCGTTTGGAGTTTGTAGCAGTTAAATATCTCCACATCCGCCCTTTTAAGGTTCCATTAAACCGCTCGATGATGCACGCTTTTAAATCGGTGGCTGTTGCAAAATGTTGTATGTTGTACTTTTTTGTCATGCTTTGAAAATGTTTATTAAAAAATTCTTTCCCATTATCTGTCTGTAGTTTACGGGGCACCCTGCCCTCATCCAGTATAGATTGGAAAGCTTTAGACACCTCGACACCGGATTTGTTTTTTAAAACCCGAGTCCACGCATATTTACTAAACATGTCTATGCACGTCAACAGAAAATGAACGTTGTCGTTTTCCTTGGCGTATGCAGACATATCGACCAGATCTGCCTGAAACTGCATATCAATACCATAAACAAAAACACGATTTCTTTTGTATTTTAGCGGTGCAGTTCTGTGTAACGTGTAAGCATCCTCGCCGGCGAGCCAATCCGAAACTTGTTTATCTGTTAAACGAACCCCTGTTTCCTTTAAAACACCGTCTTTTAAACGTTTTTTACCACCAAAAGACCCCGCATTTGAAGGTGTGTAATAGACTTTTTTCAGGTCTGCTGTCATGTCTCCTGACATGTCGACACTTTAACAAGTACAAAAGAATAACACAGATGGTCTTAAACGTCTTGGTATTTATTTCAGTAAAAGATCATAAACGTTATCATACAACATCATTGAGGGAGTGTAGGAATTTTATACACATCACAATGTTTTTGTCAACCACATACGCTATAAATGCGTCTATTATTTCACAGACATCTGTCTGGTCATTTCTCGACAGCAGAATTTCACACACATCATAGACATACGTACACATACATAAAATGTCTGCAATTCTAATACGTCTGCCACATTCAGTCACAATATCTAGTATTTTTGTGATAGAAACCAAAATCGGTTCGCATGCGTTAATACACATATGTACCAAAGCAGTCCAATCACACACCGTACCTCGCACAAGACACATCTGATTCACGAGATTTGTTAGACGTCTCGGGTCAACATCACATCCGTTTACAACTACGGATACACCAACACGGTCCGTAAGGCATTTGTACAACAGACCGGACATCTCGCACCTAATACGGCGTTTAAGCAGACTCTTTGCTAATCCTGTAGTGCTGCACACATTCCCCATCTCAAACTGTTGGTGTGACTCCCTTCCAGCTGTCCACGGCGTCGTAGACGATCT
This sequence comes from Ictalurus furcatus, assembly GCF_023375685.1. Taxonomy (NCBI): domain Eukaryota; kingdom Metazoa; phylum Chordata; class Actinopteri; order Siluriformes; family Ictaluridae; genus Ictalurus; species Ictalurus furcatus. The sequence goes on along the minus strand of NC_071255.1, from coordinate 44,789 downwards.
GCTCGCTGCTGACATCCACAAGTTTCTCTCTGACCTCGTTAAGCCTTTGCACGATGTACACTTCGTCCCGCAGCTCATGTAGAACGGCATCCACCGATCCTTGAATTCTCTGAGGGTTAACCCTCAAACCAAACCGACTCAAGGCTTGAGCGATGAAATGTTTAAGCCCAGGTTTGAGCAGATCACGCGATAGTTCCTCAAAGTATTTGTCAAAGAAATACGCGTCAGGTTCGAAGAGACAAGAGTGTCTAAGCTGACTCAGATGATCCACTTCGCACCCCAAACAGAGATCTTTCAGTTTTTTATTGATAACATGCTCCAGAAGGACCACGACTGTCGCTTTTATAATCTTGAACGCGTCAGATCGAATACAGCCGTCTGTCATCAACACCGAAGTAGGCCGAGGCGCCAGTTAAAGAGCCGCTGATTCCGTACGGCGTTGTGAGGAAACTTAGGTTGTGATATCCTAATTTCTTGCAGAAATTATCCAACCACTTGTTGTCGTATGTTTGCGGAGTGGATTCTAGCGTTGTCGCGTTGTCGTCGGGCAGAGCCGGCGCTGTCTCCGGGGTGTTGCTGTAGCAGGCGTATGTAGAATCTTGAGACATCTTCGTAATATGTGTTTAACTGTGACACAGGCCACCCCGTTTTAATCATCACAGCATGAGGGCGGTCTTAAGAGAGGATCTCCGGAGTTGGTAACGCCCTGCTCGGGGTTAAACGACAGCTCCTTTACAACCTCATCGCCCACACGAAGATTTTTTGACAAACTAATACATTGTTGTTTTTTTCTCGGAGCGAAAGTTAGCTCCTCAATCTTTTCCTCAGAGTCTCTTATAGGCGTGATGCAGAACCGTCTTCTAGAGATATTAGGAGTTCTCGGTGTAGCCATTGTAGCAGTTAGTTACAGACTGTCTTCTGTGTTTAACCATAATGTCTTAACAAGCTATTTAAAACCCATTAACACCCCCGCAGACACTCATTATCATAAACAATCTGTAGGATCACACCACGACCCCCCTAGTCATAAAAAACTCTTTGGTCAGGAAGAAACAAAGAGCCATAAATTAAGCACTCCTAGAGAAACGCAGGCCTGTCAAGGACGAGGCCATAAATTAGCCCTCTAGTTCTACCGCCGTGATTGACATTTTGACAGAACGTACTGGCTACGATGAAAACATGTGAATGGGTGTGTTTAGAGAGAGAGAGAGAGGCGTGTCTGAAAACGCGTATGTGTGGGCGGGGTTTAGCGAGAGTGAGGCGTCTCCGTTTAACTTCATTACTGCTTAACACAGCGACTGGAAGACATCTCTGGAAAATACTTCTCTCCTAGTTTAAACATTACGGAGATTCTTTTAGCCAGCACTTTAACATTTTTACTCGTAAGGATCTTTGTTTAGAAGCCGTGTAATAGGTGCTATTCTTTTTAAACAGCTCTTTTAACCATTTTTACCTCCTAAAGTTTTTATGTGTTTTTTTTTTTTGGAAACCTAGTAATACGGATTCTTTTTAAACAGCTCTTTTGATCATTTTTTACATCCTAAAGGTTTGTGTTTAGAATGTATGTAATACAAACGATTATTTTAAACAGATTCTTTTTTAAACAGATTCTTTTTTTAAAAAAGACGCTTTAACTCCTAAACTTTTTATTCAAAGGTAAACCGGGATCCCTAAAAAACATAATCAACAATTGTTTTCATTTATTTCACAAAACAAATATTCTACTCATATATGTACACATTCAAACATCATGCTTTTCTAACAATGTGTTTACACAAACGAAATAACGCCACAAAGTAACACAAACACAGCCCCATATTAAAAACATTATTTCTTTTCAGACGTATTTCACCCCACCAAAAACCAAACTCATTAACATAAACACCTTTTGCTGGGAGGGGGGCTATTCCCCCCAACACACACCTCCCCACAACTCCCCCAGACACAAAGGAGCCAGATTGACCAGCTGATAAACTCCATAGGGTTACCCCCCCTCACCACCCCTACAGACCTGCCAGTCAGGGAAGCACAGAGGGTCATAAATTATCACACACAACACTTTGATTGACAGTTTGACAGAAAGTGTATGATATAACTACTCCAGCATTTAAAGAGAAAACAGGCAGAAATTATTCAGCATTATGCAACATAAATACCACACGCCAGAAGAATTCGCATTTACACTGCTTAAGATTTGTATAGACGCGTACCCGTATAGGAATCACCGATACACAAATTAGTTATGGTTATTCCAGCTCTTGTTAGCGAGTCAGTTCATGAAGGTAGACTGCTCTCTAAAACCAAATGTTTAGGCTCAACATTATCTCAACAGGGAGGATGTGACCTAGCCTGATATGGACCACATTGTGATCAGCCAGAGACTGTAACCTCGGGTCTGTTTTACTTTTCAGAGTTTTTTATTAATATCACTCAAAACGAACAGGTTCACATGTCAGCTGATCGATTTTATCATTAGTCAGGAAAAGATGCCTGTGCAGAAGAAACTATGTGGCACAATGCACACCACATAAACTATTATTAAAGTTCTCTACGGACTGATAACGTCAAGACATACTGATTGATTTTAATTTATTTTTTACAGGAATATATCCACGTATATATATACATTGAATCACTTTGACTTTAATGTAGAGCGGGATTGGGAAAAAGTGGAAGAAACCGAAATCGCGCTCGGTGGTTTAGATAACCGTCATTATTCAGTTTACAAACAGGGAATCACACCGAATTCCAACTACAGTTAAAGGAAGGCTGAGGAGCACGCATGCTGTTGACCGGTCACAATCTATATATAGGACTGTATGCAGTCAGGGGTATGATCAGTAAATTATACAATGAAGGTATGTCCTTCTGAACATCACCATCTAGTCAGAAAAAGAACAGGCACGCTATTAGCCCTGTGGTATAAGGCACCCTAACCCTTAGCTACTCTGCTGAACCAGTGTTCTCTCGACCCGATGGTAGGGGAGTGTGTAAAGATCCCTGAGGAGACCGGAGCTCAGGAGGTATACTTAACTGTACCTCAAGGGCCTGCAGCATATCCAAATCAATAGTGCTCATAGGCATGGCGGGGTCGTCAAGGTTATCAGATTGCCAGAGAGTGGCGAGTGTTGATAACAATTCCTCCTCTGGTGGGGTTATTAGCGGGACGGCAGCTACGACTCCCGCTTCAACTCGGGGCGAGATGACAGGGTCAATATCATCGTATGGAGAGGAGAGGAGCGAAGAGCCGGTTGGGCTACCGGCATCCGACTGGGCCGGTCTATCCAGCACTTCCACAGCCCGTCGCTTAGCCTGGGCTCGAGTGCCGTAGGCCGGACCCATAAATGATGCATCCGAGTCGCTGTCCCTGTCGGTTAACACCTCCGTCTCCGTGGGCTGCCCTGTAGTGGCAGGGCCTGGGGTTGCTGGTCCTCGCCGTCCCGTACCTGCTCTGGTACGGACGCACTGGTTCAAGTGATACCAATGATCTCTCCCTTCAACTCTCACAGCCGAGGCTGTTGCAGCGACCACAGTGTAGGGTCCTTCCCGACGTGCCCCGAGGGGGCTCTTCCTCTTAAAATTACGAATGTGTACTCTATCCCCGGGTGCCACTAAACGTACATCCTCCCGTACCCCGTCCCCACCATGGATTGCTTTTCTAACCTGTGAATATAACTGTCTGTGGATTTGAGTGAGGATTTGCATATAATCCTGCATTTCGCCCTCCAATTGGGCCACAGACGGCTCTGTGTATGGACCTTCGGTGTATGCCATAGGCATTGGGCGCCCAGTAAGCATTTCATGAGGAGTCAAGTGCGTCATACGATTGGTCTGTGATCGTATCTTCATCAATGCCAGTGGTAAGGCTTGGACCCAGTTTAGGTGTGAGTCATCGCATATTTTTGCCAATTTATTAGTTAGGGTGCGGTACCCTTGATCCATCGTGCTTTGGGACTCAGGATGATATACACATCCTAGCTTATGATCAATCTTCAAGGCCGATGCAACATTCTTGAGGACGTTATTTACGAAGTGGATGCCATTGTCTGAACTCAAAAAATCAGGGATACCGAATCGAGGTATGACCTCACAACATAAAAATTTAGCGGCGGACTCCGCATCCTCCTCAGAAGCAGCAGTCGCCTCCACCCACCGGCTGAAGCGGTCCACTATCACCAGAAGGTAGCGTTTCCCATCTACCTGGAAGTCCGCTCCCATGTCTATATGACTCATCATTAGATGCCGAAACGGTCCCGTCGGCGGGGGAATATGTCCTAAGGGGGTAGTAAGGTTCTTTCGCACGTTGTGGTTGATGCACACAGCACATGCGTTCAACACTTGGTCCACCTGAGAGGCCAGCTGAGGGGACCACCACTCCTGACGGATTTTCCGGATCATTTCGGCCTTATTGACATGATCCACGCCATGGGCTTCTTTGATCAAGCGTGGGAGGAGGCTGACTGGGGCTATACACAACCCTTCTACACTGCGCCATATCCCCGCACCCACCTCTTTTTGAGCCCCCCGTTTTAACCAGGTCAAAATTTCACTTACTCCTGCATCGTTTTGTATCTCTTTCACGCGGGCTCCATTGTGTCCCTGTGGATGCCGCAGCCGGCTGCTTTCCCCGTCCTGAGTTGGGGACCTCACCTGTGCAGGCCTTGTGGCAGCTTTCGCAAAAAAACAGTATATTATTATTCTCATTTTTGGGGCTTTTACCTAGACATCACATTTGTAATTTATAGAATAAAAATAAAAGGTCCAAATGGACTAACTCACTCATTTCTCAATAATGGCCCGACAATATACACTTTTCTCCCACCTTCAGTTTTCCTGTTCCTGGATCACACAATCTGGGGATATGTTGTTATATATTACAGGTCTAGTAATTCTTATTTACACAATGGGCAGTCGAACAGATGTCTAAAATATGTACCATGTTCGTGCATGCTCCCCAATTTTTTTTAAAACACTCATACAGCAGTTATTGATACCAAACTAATTATAACACACACAGTCCCGCTGACTCACCGAAAGTTTGTACCGGATTCAAATATTCGAAGACCGCAAGATACTCACAATGCTCTGCATTACCAAACTCACTCTGAAGAGCGCACACACAGAGAATTGTCTTTCCTTGTTTTTTTCCCCTTTTTTTCTTTCCTTCTTTTCTTCTTCCCGCACACAGACGCGCAGATAAGAACAGACAGGAACACACACACATACACCCCTTTCTATCAACAACGCCGGCAAGCTCAGATACACACATTGTATTCCACATTATTACACTTATTTATGTTACTACATGAAGTTTTCAAAGTATAAAGCACCTCCATACCAGCTCCGTATGCATGAAGCTTACAGTCATACAAATTAAATCCAACTTTCCCCCGAAAAATTTGTTCTTTTCTCTAAATCTTATCCAACTTATCCAACACACATATCTCTTTAGGTATGGAGCTCATGTTCAGAGCACTAATAAAAATTTTCCCTGTCTCCAAAACTTACACGCTCTCACACCGCACTCATATTACAAGCACATATATTATAAGCACACACATTTGTTAGTACACATTCCATTCATACACCGGGCACGCTGTATTGCGCGACCCGGACCTGGGCCCCAGGATTTATTTCCCCTCTCTATCCAGCCCTGGAATCTAATCTATCTATCTATCTTTTTATCTATCTTTTTCCAGCGGTATTAGGGGTCCCCACCAATGCAGCCGCCACTAGTCTGCTAGTCTAGTCTAGTAGCCGGTATCTGGGGTCTGAGGCCTCATTTTCCACCTGCTTTCTATCCCAGCCCTGGAGTATTTCTCTATTTCTCTTCTCTTTTTTCTACCTTTTTTCCCTTCCTCCAGCGGTATTGCAGGACTTTCACTCACACAACACATATACAATTTCATTACACAGTCTTATGAACCTTATACAATTACAAAACGTACAATCTTCTACAATCTACACTTCTCTTACCTGTTCTCACTCACTCAAGGTTCTTTTGGAGACCCACTTAGTCTTTCTTCCCACCCCGGGGCTTCCCAATCGTAACAACAGACCACTAAAACAGAGCTTTGAAATAACAGGCGTCTGCAATGCCTTTTTCCTATACGGCCTATCTGTTGCTTAGAAAGCGAAGTCCCACGGGAGAGATTCCAGACATATAGATCTTAGCCCAGTCCCATCTGGGGTGCCAAATGTTGGCTCAAATTTAGCCTATTACCCAAAAACATTTAAAATTCAACTTAGAAGCCAATACTCACATCTACCTCTGAGCCCAGTTGGAGATAGAAAAAAATACACCAGCCGTGAGTGAGAAGAAGCAAGGGTCCAGCTTTATTGTTCCGTTCCACCACACGAGATCCACACCGATGAGAATTCTCAGAGGTGATCCCAATACCCTGAGCTTAAGCTCCAGTATTTATACTGTATTTACACACTAAATAACCCAGATGTTTCAAGAAGACTATGATCTCACTACCAATAGGGTTAAAAAAGAGCTCATTTACCTTACTCTTATGTTCCAGAAAAGGGCTATTTCACTTACACATAGAATTGAAACCAGGGGTTTTAATTTACACATAAAATCAGAACCCAGGCATTTCTAATAACCCAGAAAATAAAAACCCAGAGTTTCTAGTTACTCAGAGGATCAGAAACTTCATTTTTCAGTTACCCAGAGGATCAGAAACTTCATTTTTCAGTTACCCAGAGAATAGAAAGTGGAGGAGACTAAACAATCTAATGGGACCTTGGTCTTATTGTTATCTCGAGGGGGGGCAGTTTGACCCAGCCACCCTTATAACTGGCTCCTCACGGTTCTCCTAAAATCAAGGCCTTCCCTGCGAGACAAGATTTTTAATCTACAAGAATCTTCACTCTTCACCATCTGAATCATGAGTAAGTTATATTTTCCTGTATTCCTAGTTTATATTTTATTTTCATATTTGCTCTATATCTCTTAATATATATATATATATACTGCTTGAAAAACCAGTTTACTGTACTTCCAACTTCTTAATACCATTATATTACCCTTCTACTGTCCCACATATCCTATTATTCTGTTTTTTATAAAGAGTATGTATATGTATTATTATTACTATGCGATATTACCCTTATAATATCCTTTTTATTACTCTTATAAAGTTATAATAGTATGTGTGTTATGTCTACTTGCCCGCCCTTGACTGTACGAGAGTGTGTGGGTATGTGTGTGTGTGTGTGTGCGTGTGGTAGCACTCCTCAGCTCGTATACTTATACTTCTTTTTGACTTTTTGACTCTACCAACCATAGTGTATTACTCATTACTCTTAAAGATCTTTAAAGTGTTTTTCCAATTTATCCACATCTGACTAATACCGCTTCTGTATGTCTAGGTGCCCGTCGTCAGTCCCTCCTCTCCCCGTTACTGGACCTGGATCTGGATCTGGATCTCGATCTGGACACTCATTACCAGCTTGTGCATCTCACTGCTGATATCATGGTGCTACTCAACTATCTTCGCAGCACCCCCCCCAGGAATGGAAATGCGGGGTTCCCCCCTCCCCTTCGATACAGAATCTGCCCCGTGAACGTGCGTATTGACGCCTCTGCACAGTCAGAACCCTCCTCCAGCTTCCAGTCCGAGGATGATGTCGTTTTCTCTGATCCGGGCCCCGACCATTCGTCCCTCTTCTCACCTACCAGTCCGCCCAACTCTCAGTGGTCTTCTCACTTCACCTTTGCTGAACCCCCCATGTCCCCAGGACGCACCCCATTCTCTTCCCCCTCTCGCTCTCCTCCAGACTACGCACCCACACGTCCTGTGAATTACCAATAAAATTACTTTTTATTCACACTAAGTCTCCCTCATGTTTATTTCATGTCATTTTTATCCACAACACCTGCCATGCATCAACTTTGAAGACAAGGACAGCCCTGGGGGCACCGCCAAACTCAGTCAACAACCGTGCAGCCTGCTTTGCACCACACAGCCTTTTCCTCATCCGTAGCGCATGCTTGGAGGTCTGAAAGCTGTAAGGAAGGACTGATTATTTTCTTATGAGTTTTGGGACCCATAGATGCAGCTGCTTGCTTTGCTGCACTGTCCGCTTGAGCGTTACCTAGGAAAACAGGGTCTAATTTGTTAGTGTGCGCATCACATTTGCATACAGCAATAGTTTTGGGGAGTAAGACTGCATCCAGCAGCTCAGAGACTAGTTTGTGGTGAGCTATGTGTGTTCCTGAACTCGTCAGGAAGTTCCTGAGTTTCCAAATTGTCCCCAAATCATGTACTACCTCAAAGGCATATCTACTGTCTGTGTAGATATTTACTGACTGTCCCTCAGCATGTCTTCATGCCTCTATGAGGGCATACAGTTCAGCTGCTTGTGCTGAAAGGTTTGAGGGGAGACTTCCTGAGACCGTCTCATGTTCGGTCACTACTGCATAGCCCACTCGATTTTTACCTGTCTCTGGGTCACGTGACGCTGACCCGTCCTCAAAGAGGATCAGATCTTAGTTTTCCAATAGAACATCTTTCAGGTCGACTCTAGGAGAGCATAGTTCGTTAGTCAGTACAACACTGTCATGTGGTTCTCCGTCTCCCTCTGTTCGAAGAAGAGTAGCAGGGTTAAGGACAGTACATCGTTTTATAGTGACATTCGGCATGTCTAGTAGTATAGTGTTATGGTGCAGCCACCGTTGGGTGGACAGGTGTGAGGTTTTCTGTTCAAATAGGAGTAGTAGCTCATGTGGAACCAAGAGGTTCAATTCTGTGTAACCTACCAGGTCTGTGGATGTCATCACAGCTTTCTCAGCTGCTGCTACTGCACGTACACACGGGAAACTCTGCAGCAACTGGATCCAACTTACCTGAGAATGAGCTTTTCAACCTGTTGCATATGCCATCTCTCTGAGCGGTGCTTCTAGAATGGTATAGTTTAGAATGAAAGATCTTCAATACGTACACGTACCTAGGATAGAGAGAACTTGTTTCTTTGTCCGAGGCTTGGGAATCTTCTGGATTGCAGATACTCTTTCAGCTGAGAGTTTCTTTCCCTTTGCAGAAATGTCATGACCCAAGAAATCTCACTTCCTGTTGTACATACTGTAATTTGGAGAGACTGGCTTTGTGTCCCTCTGTGGCAAGATGCAGCAACAATTTAATGGTGTCAGTTTCACACTGTGCCCTGGAGAAAGTGGTAGAGGTGCTAAGCTGTCCTTTAGCATTTGGTTGTATATCGTTAGTGACTCACAATACCCTTAACACAAGGGAGTGAAAGTGTAAGAATGTCCAAGAAATATCCGGCAAACCAAAACTGATTGTCTATATCAAGAGATACACTGAAAAAACGCATTAGCTAAATCTATGACTGAAAACTATTCGCTATTTGCTGGAAGCTGGCTTAATATAGTGTAAGAATTTGGCACGTCTGGAGCTCTCTGTTTGACTGCTGCATTAACTGCTTGCAAATCTTGTACAAATATCCATTCATCACGTTGTGGGGGTTTTCTTGCTTTCTTTACCGGAAATATTGGAGTGCACACTGACAAATCAGGGCAGGGAACAATGACCCCTGCCTTCAATAATGAATTGAAATCTGGTCCAATGCCCTCAATAGCTTCTGATTTAAGAGGGTATTGAGATTGTCTGGGCCTAAAGTCAGATTTGGGCGTGATCACGACTGGTGGTGCACTTCTAATCAGGCCTACGTCATGTTTCCCTTGGGCCCACAGTCCGAGAGGCACCTTCTTCAAATGTGGGTGTTTCTCTAGGGGTGTGGGGCTTGTCCCAAGGTTCAGAAACATTCCCTTGTCATGACATATTGCATCCAGGTTAACCTTGCACAGTTCCAGAAAGAATTTTTTATAAACTCCCAGTGTCAGGCTGTACCATATGTTGGAGGTGGGTTTCTGTTCCCAATCTGTAATTTTCCCACTCACATAATCTGACCCACAGTAACACGTCTTTCTACTGTTTGTTCTTTATTTTGGCTAATGAGACATGGGGCACTGATTCTGGGACGAAAAATGCACACAACTGAGTGACACTCAATTTGACTGAACATGCACAAAATTTGTCACACCAATATAGGTACAGCTCTTCACTTTCTGGGATATCCATAAACCATTCTTTCTCAAAATTAAAGTCTCTTCCTTCATGCACTTGCACTGTGCAATGAAGGGCAGAGGACAGCATAAAATCAACATAGCTGTCCTTCATCTTATCATGTGCCAACGTCAACAAACGAGCACAGGCTCTAGGCTTGTTATGCATGGACCACTGATAAACACAGAGCTCTGTTTCTCTAACAGGCGGAGTTCCCAAAGATGAGTCATCAGTTATTGTTACTCCCTGAGGTGAGGACATCAAATTTAAGTGTAAAACACACATTAAGTCCCTGCCCATTGCCTGGACATGAAGACGAAATTAGGAATTGGTGGGTTACTCTTTTCCCATTTTCACATTCACAAAGTAGCGGTTCAGAGAAACGTTCTAATACTGAATGTCCTACCCATGGAGTGCAGTGACCGTGAACTTATTTTCGGGGATTCTTTTAATTCGCAGTGTTTTATTACTGAATACGTTGCTCCTAAATCTACCAAAAATGTGACACTTTGGCCATTAATTACAAGATATATACATGGTAACTGTGTGAAAGGAGAGGCACTGTATTTTAAAAGGTTAAGGGTCATGACTGGTTCAGACATTTGTGAATTGTCAGTCTGACTAGTGTTGGATGTGGGTGTGTGCATATATTCGTGTTCTTTGTGAGCTAACTGATAGTTTGGGTGTCTAATGTCACCTCTTCTGTTCCCAGGTGCCTTACCCTTCCCTTAGCTCCGCCAGTCAGTTCACTTCTGCTCTGGACAGTCTCTTGCAAAATGTCCAACTTTTACACAGTTGTAACAGTTTAATCCTGGTCCATAGCCCTGACGGCCGGGTCTTCCTCGTCTACGTGCTTTTGGTCTTCCTCTCCTCTCCATCTTTCTTTCCTTTGCCTCTTGTAGGAGCTTCTCCGTGTGGATTGCATACCTTTCCACTTGTGTGAGGTTTCTGCTGTCCCAGGTGATACATTGTTGTTTGATTATAGTGGCAATTTCTGGTTTCATGCCGTTCATAAAGCTGTTTCTGAGATGTGCCTCCCATGCTGTGACAGCCGCTTGCCCATCTGCCAGAGCGTCGGGTTTCTACAAGCCTGAGTTTGCGTCATGGATCTCAGTGAGCCTGGACAGGTGATACAGTCTCTGAATCTTGCTGCTTGCACTTTGGTTTTTTTGTCATGTCCATTTGCACAGGAAAGGTGTTAGTCAGCCTCTGCGGGAGCGCCATGATTTGTGCTGTGTACCTTGCATTGACTCCATCATCCCACTGTGGGTTGATCAGGTGGACAACATCCTCTGGCAATTCATGTGAAACCTTGACCCAGTCCGTGCCAAGTTTTGCCATGAGCAGTCGTCGTAGTTCATGAGTGGTGGGTCCGAATTCTATGCAGAATATCTGAAGTTCATCCCCAAACTTTCATCCTCCTACTTCGCGGAGCGCCGGCAGATGCGTCATGCAGCTCCTGATGTCCTTTAATGTCCAGGGTCTGTGAACTAGCATAGGGCCTCCATCTCCGGCCACTTCTAGCATTGGATCATTTACCACGGTGTGCATTATCCCTTCTCTGTCCGATTTTGTTGGTCTGAAGCCCTCAGGCAGCAATGTTGTTGGTCCCTTCACTTGGGATCTCGTGCGTAACGCCACCAGTGAAGTCAGGACGGCTGGCGCATAGTTCGGTGGGGGTTGGTGGCTCAGTTCTGGCAGGTTCGGATGGAGTGGCGTAGGCTGGGCCGCTTCATCATGAGGAGGTGCCTCTGAAACTGCAGGTTCCTACCTCCTTACTGGCTGTGGGTGTCGCGGCGGGGCGGAGTCCAGGTTGGGATCGGCTTTCTGCAATTTAGCACACTGAGAAACAGGTGAGGGCCCTGCCTGACATTTTTTCTCTCTTATGTGCCTCGCTCTGCCATTCAGCAAATGCCTTCCAGTCAGCCAAAAACTGCACTTTGCTCTTTGTTTTAGGGGTCTCTCTCTCTCCTTTGTCTCCAAATTAAGTTTCAGTTGTTCTAACTGTCTGAGGCTAAAACTACGTTTTTCAGGAAAAGCACATTCTTTAACCCATGAATCATATTGGTTCAAACATCCTTCCCCATAATTCACATGCATAAATGTGATATTAGGATCAACATATGAACACCTTGTACATACCATAGCATGTGTCTCAGGATGGGCTTTGCTACATGTTTTTCCCATATTTTATTTTAATAATTTTTTTTTTAACCCTTCTATAACTTTCAGAGTTTTAATCAATTTAACATGCTATGAAAATCAAATGAATATGCATTCTCGTTCTAGAGAACTTCTAGGTTCAATAGAGCAAACCTTAAAAATGTAAAAGAGTTTACCTGTGAGGGCGAGTCCACATACAGCAATTTGGTACGACTTAGGGTGAGGGTTAGTTTTCTCTTCCCTTCTTCTTTTTTTAAAAATTTTTTATTATTATTATTTTTATCTCAGAAAAATTTACTTGTGCGTTAAATTTGCCAAATATCATGTACCGCTGATATGAGGGAATGAGTCAATGGGGTATGCCACTTAATAATCCGCTGTAAAAATACTGCGCCTCGCGCGCTCCTTAATAAGTACCCTCTTTACTTATTTATTTCTCGAAACAGACTCTTTACGTTTATTTTTACCGTTATTATCTCTCTTTCTCTCTCTCTCTATATATATATCCCCGTTGGTATATCTCTTAGTTTTGAAGCTGTGATCTAAAACACTAATCTCTCTGCGATTGCAGAGGCGAAGTTCCTCGAACTTCTTATAAGAAATCGCTCCATGTAATACTTCTCTCGATATAATCCACGCATTTCTGATATCATTGACTCCCTTCCACACAGACAGCAATACACAATGACTTCATAAAATTCTAATTTACCTTAAGACTGTTTGTTGTTGTTTTCTACCGGTCAGTGGTAAGGCTGCATCAGTCTTTCGCTCTGCACAACAAAGGACAAACCACCTGCGCCAACACTGACTTCAGGCTGAAACTTTTCCATGGGCGTCCTCTGGTTTGCTTGTTGTCCAGAAAAGCTGAAAAGACTTGTGCAGCCCAGCCAGGAGATGCCAAATTGTCATGGAAATTACACAACACTCGTAGACTCGTCCTCTGAAGGTAAAAAGGTTTATTACAGAAAGATGGTTAATACAGGATAGAATAAAGCAGAATAGAATAATGAGAGCGCTCTGAAGCCCTTGTACTAAACCACTACTATATATGAAAAGCAGAGCATGACATAATTCTGTGTACCGATAAGAAGCAGTTTGAGGCAGTTCAAACAGGCTTTGTTTTAGGATATTGGAAGATGTTTAGATGAACCTTGAACAGAAGAACATGTTTGTGTCACTGTAAGCAGATAGACATTCTGTACTCATCTCAGTGACATGACATGGCCTTCTTAGGTGTTATCATCACATGAGAATGAAACAGAACAAGAACAAACTTATTACAAAGTAAAAATGAGTAATTTCCCTCACAGCGGAGTAGCAGTGCAGCAAATCTCAAGGAAGCACAGATTTATTTAAAAACATCATCATCATCTGGGGATTAAGCTGATGTATACACAGTGATTGGGATAGTATTGTATGTCAAAGGATCACACTTCGGTGGACCAGAAGAGACTCACTCCACTTCATCTCCACCATCTCCCAGTAAGAACTATAATCATCGGACAGAATGACAAAGATTTTATACAGTGGACCTGTTTTATAAAAAAGCCTCACTGAGAAAACAGACAGTGGAAAAGTGAAATAAAGACAAACAATGAGCCATGTGTGGATCTAATGTAGAGTCTGTGGATCTATTGCACAGTCTAAACCTTTGGAAGCTTTGACAAGTTTTAAAAAATGATTGTATGGAGCTTGGATAGATTAGATGCAGATGTTTGTATCTGTCCTTTTGACTCCTCCAGACACACTCCTGTCCTTGGTGGAGAACAGCTGGAATAAAATTAGTCAAGACTAAATAATACATAAAGAACAGAGTAGAAAACTTGAAGCCTTATCTGTCTCTATCTTCTTCAGGTGCCTTGTTTTGGAACAAACTGAAGACATGGATTATTCAGGAGAAATAATGGGCAAGTATCACAACATGTACATTTATACAAATTCATTCTTTGTCAGCAGATATTTAAAAAAAACAATTAAACAGTAAAACCTCTCTGTATTTTGCTCCATCCATGCTTCAGTTTCAACAAGAAGCCCAGTCCCTGCTGAGGAAAAGCATCTCCATAACATGATGCTGCCACACCCATACTGTGCTGTACTAGTGGCTTACTTAGCTTTTTAAGTTTTGTCTCATCTGAGCACCAAACCTTCTCCCACATTTTAGCTGGGCCATGTGCTTAGATATGGTTTTTGGCTTCTTTCTTGACACCCTCCCACATAGGCCAGTTATATGCATTTTACATTTACAGCATTTGGCAGATGCTTTTATCCAGAGCAACTTACATTTATCTCATTTATACAACTGAGCAGTTCAGGGTTAAGGGCCTCGCTCAGGGCCCCATCAGTGGCAGCTTGGCCTTGCTAGGGGTTTTAAGAGGTTTTAATCTCATGACCATGAACTCACAACCTTCTGATCAGCAGTCCAACATCTTAACCACTGCCCACAATGTACTCTTGACACATTGACATTTCAACACAGTAGCAAAATTAACTAGGAATAAAACCACTACAGAGAGAAACACTCAATCATTACATAGCAGTGAAGATTTCATGAAATTTTTCATTGATAAGGTTGAAAATATTAGACGTGAAATACAGGCCATTAAATTAAAACCGGACAGTACTGTAACAAACCCATTACATGACAATGTAGCAATATCAGATCAATGTTTAGAGTATTTTGCTCCGCTTAGAGAGACCGAACTAGCTACATTAATCTCTTCAGCCAATTCATCAACTTGCATACTAGATCCCGTACCTACATGTTTGTTTAAACAGATTTGTCCAGGAGTAATTGAACCACTTCTAAATATAATCAATTCTTCCCTAAGCACTGGCTATGTACCTAAATCACTTAAATTAGCAGTTATTAAACCCTTGATTAAAAAACCTGATCTTGACCCGTCTCAATTGTCCAGCTATAGACCAATATCAAATCTCCCCTTCATCTCTAAGATTTTAGAAAAGGTTGTAGCAAAGCAGTTATGCTCGTACTTAGATAGGAATAACATTCATGAAATGTATCAGTCAGGGTTTAGACCTCATCATAGCACAGAGACAGCATTAGTTAAAGTAGTAAATGACCTTCTACTGACCTACGATCAGGGTTGTGTCTCTCTGCTTGTGTTACTCAACCTTAGTGCAGCTTTTGATACTATAGATCACACTATTCTCCTTGATAGATTAGAAAATGTTGTTGGTATTAAGGGAACAGTCCTCTCCTGGCTCAGGTCTTATCTGACCGATCGTTATCAGTTCGTAGATGTAAATGGTGAATTCTCCATGCGTACTGAGGTTACTTTTGGAGTTCCACAGGGTTCTGTTTTAGGCCCACTGCTCTTTACTTTATATATGCTACCCCTAGGTCAAATTATTCGTAAACATGGAATTAGCTTCCACTGTTATGCTGATGATACACAGTTGTATGTTTCAGTGAAGCCAGAGGACAGACAGAAGCTTAGTAAAGTTGAGGATTGTGTAAAGGACATTAGACATTGGATGTTAACTAACTTCCTTCTACTTAATTCTGATAAAACAGAAATACTTTTATTAGGCCCACGTGTAGCTAGAAGTAATCTTTCTGATCACATGGTTACTCTGGATGGTCTTTCTGTTTCATCATGTGCAGCAGTTAAAGACCTTGGAGTGATTATTGACTCCAGCCTATCATTTGATGCTCATGTAGATAATATTACTAGGATAGCCTTCTTTCATCTCAGAAATATTTCTAAAATAAGAAACATATTGTCACTACATGATGCGGAAATACTAGTTCATGCATTCGTCACCTCTAGATTAGATTACTGTAATGCCTTACTGTCTGGATGTTCCAGTAGGAATATAAATAAGCTCCAGTTAGTCCAGAATGCAGCTGCTAGAGTCCTAACTAGAACTAGAAGGTACGACCATATCACACCGATATTATCAATACTGCATTGGCTCCCAGTAAAATTTCGCATTAACTATAAAATACTTTTATTAACCTATAAAGCACTAAATGGTCTCGCGCCACAATATCTAAGTGACCTTTTGGTTTTATATAATCCGCCACGCCTACTTAGATCAAAAGATGCAGGCTATTTGACGGTACCTCGAATAGTGAAGGCTACAGCAGGGGGAACAGCTTTCTCTTATAGAGCCCCACAGTTATGGAACAGTCTTCCTATTAGTGTTCGGGACTCAGACACAGTCTCAGTGTTTAAGTCTAGGCTTAAAACGTATTTGTTTACTCAAGCCTACCCTGACTAGATTCTGTTCTACTACTTCGCAGTCATAATTATCTTTTTTCTCCCTCTCTCCTTTCAACGAGCCCCACACGAATTTATGGAGATACTAGAGATCCAGATCCTTTCTGCCTCTGGATGGAGCTCAAATCTTCTTTAATTCCAGACTGCTGGGACTACGGCTGCTCCTAAGGCCATACAGACTTCATATAAATCCATAATGAACTTTTTCACACTATCTGTTGTTACCCAGATGAGGATGGGTTCCCTTCTGAGTCGGGTTCCTCTCAAGGTTTCTTCCTCTTAAAACATCTTAGGGAGTTTTTCCTTGCCACCGTCGCCACTCAGTGGCTTGCTCAGTTGGGATAAATTCGCACCTTTAATATCTGTATACCATGTTGATATTTCTGTAAAGCTGCTTTGAGACAATGTCTATTGTAAAAAGCGCTATACAAATAAAATTGAATTGAATTGAATTGAATTGACACACATTGTCACTTGACTCTCAGCCAATGAACTCCTTTAGTGTGATTTTTGGCCTCACTGTGGTTTGCTTCACCAGACCCCTTCTTTCTCTGATGCAGAGTTTCATTTATTTATTTATTTATTTTTAAATCTGCTGAATAATAATTTTTTTTACAGCTTTTTTTTTTTTTTTTTTAAATATACATTTACTTTAAGATCATGTTGGTTTGCAATAATAAAATACTGTCTGGAACAATCTGTAAGTGTTATTTGTAATACAGATAAATTTGATGACTGAGTTGAAGAAGTAAAAAGGTTGAATACTTTTGCATGGAACGGTAAATGTCTGTACCTTGTCATAACTTTCATACCATTTATCAGTAAGTTATGTTTTCATTTTTTCCTGTATAGAAGAACATCACAGCACTCCAATTGAAAAATGGACAGAGGACATGGTAAGCGTGTGGTTGGCTTCAATAGGAGTGAAAGAAAACTACATTAATACTCTTCATGAACAGGAAGTAGACGGCCAAGTCCTTAAAATCACAATGGAATTTCTGAAAAAGGAGAGTGGAATGAAATCTGGTCCTGCACATCTGATAATAGAGAGTAGAAATGACTTAGTTAAGAAAATTCAGAAGCAGCAGAATCCCCAGGAAGAAGATCATAGGAAACAAGATGCTGTTTTCTTGCTATAACAAGAAAAAGAGATTCAAAGCCACGACCTTTTGGTAAACCAGGCATCGACCACACATATGTAAAGCATGATGTTCTTCAGCCTGAAACAGGGGTCATTGACCTTATAACTCCATGTCATGAGTACAAGTCATTCTGTACAGCTGTGACTTTAGATCACCAAAGACTTCAAGCCAAGCTGGCAAACGAAGTCCTTAAATTTGCCTCAGGCTGCATGAACATGAGATCAAATGGCACAATACACTTTGGTGTAATGGACAGCAGAGATGGTTCTGATCATGTACACGGTGAAATCATTGGCATTAGAGAAAAAGACATGTACACTGATGCACTGGATTACATTGAAAATTGTTTTAAAAGTGACAGTGAGCTTGTACGGCAGTGTGTAAGACCACCCAAGTTCATTCCGGTAATTGAACCCAACAGGAAAGAACAACACTACGTGGTTGAATTTGATGTCAATCCTTCATTAAACATAGTGAGAAATAAGGTGTTCTCTGTCTACTTGCCAAAATTCAGGGAGGAGTCCAATAAAATTGTACTGGAAAAGCTAACAATATATCACAGAGTTGGTGCCAAAACAGAACCAGTTGATGATATAAATAGATTTTACCAAGACGTTCGCAGCAGAGATACACAAAGAGAGACAGCAGAGAAATCACATAGCTTCACAACTCCAAAACCCTGCAAAGATCTTGAAAAAAAACCTCATCATGCTTATAACAAGTGGGACGAAACAAACAGAAAAGGAGAAAATGGTACATACTTGTTACAAACAGGTTTTCAGAGGAAGATCTTCAGCACATAGATTTTTTGTTGAAGATGAAGTTATTCTGTGTGTTTGACTTTGACCCAGATTCCATGGTGTCGGGATTATGCCATGAATTTGATAAGCACCATAAAGTGAACCTTCATTTCATGCAAAACTACAAAATTCCTAGTGACAAGAGCATCAGAGAATTTGAGAGTCATCTGCATTTGTTTGAACAAACAAGTTGGATATTTGGTGACGGACGAAATGATTTCAGTGGGAACGAGACTCCATATGATGAAAATACATGGTATAGAACAAGGAAGACTTACCTAAAGCATTGTGTATCATTGATCTGCAATGATATCCTGCCCAAGGGAACCTTCATGGTGATCTTCCTCCTCACATCGCCTGTTGAGACACCTCTACTGAAGACATTTGATGAGTTTTTCACTGACATGCAAGGTCACGAAGACATTATATGCAGCTCGGAATCAGAAGGGAACTTTCAGAAATGGCAAGCATCTGCTCTCGAATTCTGTGATGAGGAAACAGTGGACAATTCCAGTGTAGTAGGTTTGAAAATGAGCCGCATCAATGCAACTCTTCAGCAAATCCAGGGCCCCAATACTCATAAGAACAAACTCTTACCCGTGTCCATCAAAGCAAAATGCCATCTTCTGACATGTGATGAGGAAACAATGTGCTCCTTGGAGATTTTAGCTGTGAATCAGTGTGAAGACAGGGAAGAGGAAATTATGGCAAAGAAAGAAGAAATAGAGAGAGACTTTTTTCGAGAAGGAAAAGTGACATGAGAGAACTTCTGGCTCGCAGAAGTTAGGGAAGTTGGAGAAGTGATTCAAAGAGATGCCTATCATGAGGTGATTAATCTTCTGGAGGAATCTCGTAAATGGAGTTCAGATCAGATGCCTGTCAAATGCATCAACATATACCATTATGCTGGCAGTGGAGGGAGTACAGTGGCACGGCAGGTTCTCTTGAAGTATAGAAAGGATCTCAGGTGTGCAGTTGTGAAAACATTAAACGTTAGCACAGTTTCAGAACATGCTGTGATGCTTCAGGAGTATGAGGAAAAAGATCCCCAGGAATGTCTCCCTGTTCTCTTACTTGTTGATTGTGAGAGGGAGTATTTTAGAAGTGTTGAAGCATGAATTAGAAACAGCTGTAAACACAAAGAAACTTGGAGTACCGTGCTCCATTCTCCTGAGTTGTAGACGATCCCACAATCCCGAGAAAATGTCCAGGGAGTCACCTTTACTGAGTGTCTCTGTGACTCACAAACTGTCACCAGGGGAGAAAAGACAACTTGCAGGAAAACAACAAAAGCTTGAGCAACAGGTCTCCCCAGAGTTCATTCTGACTTTTGTCTTAATGAGTCAAGAATTTAAACATGAATATGTGAAAAAGTTTGTAGAAAATTTCACAGGACACGGGTCACATGTCTGCCGTCACCCAGCTGATGCGATACGTAGCTCTGCTACTCTGCGTGAGTCCACCGAGCAAGGACACTGACAAGACACTACTCGCGCTGCTAAGTATACTTCCTTTTTCCCCCTTTATTCCTCTTGCTGTTTACCTGTTTACACAGGTACTAACATGTGTCATCAGTTTATCCCTGTTATTTACCACAGGCGCAGACCATGGCATACTCCCAGAAAAGTACACAACTTGGACAACCTACACTGTCTGAATGTGGCCTCTGCAGATTCCCTCTCATTCTCTATCAGACTTTGGAACTGTCAATCTACCGTCAACAAAACAGATTTCATTCCTGCCTTTGCAACCCACTCCAACCTCAGTGTGCTGGCTCTGACTGAGACCTGGATCCATACTGAGAACACTGCCACACCCACTGCCCTAGCCTGAAACTTCAACTTCTCCCATACCTCACATCCCAACAGATGAGGAGGTGGTACAGGTTTGCTTCTCTCCAAAACATGGAAATTTACCTGTCTTTCTCCCTCTTGCTCATACACTTCCTTTGAATTTCATGCTGTTACAGTCACTGACCCTGCAAAAATGCACTTTTTTGTATTTACCGTCCTCCAGGTCAACTGGGGAAGTTCATAGATGAATTTGACTCGCTACTGTCCACCATCCTGGATAATGGAACTCCTCTTCTGGTCCTTGGTGACTTCAACATTCATCTAGACAAGCCACATGCAGCTGACTTTCGTGCTTTCCTTCCCACATTTGACCTCAAGCAGTTCACCACACCAGCAACCCACAAAGCCGGCAAACAGCTCGACCTCGTCCTCACACGTAATTGCACCACACACAATCTGCTCATTACTCCTCTCCACACCTCTGACCATTTCTTTATCCAGTTCTCCATTTCTCTCCCCTCACCACCATCACCGTCTCCACCCTCTATCTCTTTTCATCGCAATTTTTGCTCCCTTTCCCCCTCACATTTCTCCTCCGTTGTCACAACCTTACTTCCCTCTGATAGCCACCTCTCCTCACTTGATTTAAACACCACAACTGAAATGCTATGTTCCACCCTAACATCTTCTCTTGACAGCATCTGCCCACTAACCTCCAGACCTGCTCGCACATCACCCTCTAGCCCTTGGCTCTCAGAAGCTCTGCGTAACAACCGGGCCGAATTAAGGACATCTGAAAGGAAATGGTGTAAATCTAACAATCCAACTGACCTAACCAGACACTACCTGACACTTCTTTCCTCTTTTTCCAATAGCATCTCCTTTGCTAAAGCCACATACTACCAAGAGAAGATTGGCAGTTCTCCCAACACCCGCACTCTCTTCAAAACCTTTTCTTCTCTTCTCTGTCCCCCTCCTCCCCCTTCCCCTACCTCTCTCACTGCAGATGACTTTGCCACTTTCTTTTCCAACAAGGTTACATCAATCAGGAACCAGTTCTGAACCCCATACATGCATAGACCGGCTCCTCCTCCATGTAACTCCCAACTGACTTCCTTCTCTCCCCTCTCAGAGACTGATGTGTCTAAACTGCTCCTCTCTAGCCGTCCCACAACCTGTCCTCTTGACCCTATCCCTTCTCACCTTCTTCAGTCCATCTCTCCCACAGTATTACCTGCCCTCACACACATCTTTAACACATCCCTCTCTATTGGCACATACCCTACCCTCATTTAAGCAGGCCCGGGTTACCCCACTGCTTAAAAAAACCATCACTTAACCCTGTTGTAGTTGACAACTACAGACCTGTTTTCCTCCTCCCTTTTCTTTCCAAAACTCTTGAAAGAGCCGTTTTTAATCAACTCTCCAATTTTCTCACACAGAACAACTCCCTGGACACCAAACATCTGGCTTCAAGAGCAATCACTCCACGGAGACTGCTCTGCTTTCTGTCACTGAAGCCTTACGACTAGCAAGAGCAACCTCCAGATCATCTGTCCTCATCCTACTCGACCTCTGCTGCTTTCGACACTGTGAACCATCAGATCAGATCCTCCTGTCAACTCTCTCCAGCCTGGGCATCAACGGAACGGTTCTGCGCTGGGTGGAATCCTATCTCTCAGACAGATCCTTCAAGGTATCATGGAGGGGAAGTATTTCTGAAACTCAGCAACTCCCAACTGGTGTTCCACAGGGGTCAATTCTGGGTCCACTCCTCTTTTCTATCTACACTACATCTTTAGGGCAGGTGATTGAGTCTCATGGCTTCTCATATCATTGCTATGCTGATGACACCCAGCTCTTTTTGTCCTTCCAGCCTGATGATCCATCCGTCTCTGCACGCATCTCTGCTTGCCTGTCGGACATCTTGGTCTGGATGAGGGAACACCACCTTAAGCTCAACCAGGCAAAATCTGAGCTTCTCGTCATCCCAGTCTGTCCCTCAATCAACTACAACCTCACTGTACAGCTCGGCTCAACCACAGTCAAGCCAACCAGGACGGCCAGGAACCTTGGGATGACTCTCGATGACAGCTTGACCTTTACAGACCACATCTCAACAACTGCACGGTCCTGTAGGTACAGGCTACACAGATACTAGTCCAGGCTCTTGTTATCTCAAAACTAGACTACTGCAACTCACTATTCTCAGGCCTCCCGGCCAGCTCCATCAAACCCCTTCAAATGATTCAGAATGCAGCAGCACGCCTCGTCTTCAACCAGCCCAAGAGAACCCATGTCACACCGCTCATCTCCCTCCACTGACTTCCTGTAGCCGCCCGCATCAAATTCAAGGCCTTGATGCTTACCTACAAGACCTTGTCTGGAACAGCACCCTCCTACCTCAACTCTCTCCTGAAGGCTTACATTCCCTCACGTAATCTGCGATCGATTAGCGACCGACGCTTAGTAGTACCTACTCAGCGTGGCTCAAGGTCCCTTTCAAGAACATTCAAACTAACTGTTCCTCAGTGGTGAAATGAACTTCCAACCTCAATCCGGACTGCAGAATCTCTCACCATCTTCAAAAAACAGCTAAAGACCCACCTCTTCTGTGAACACCTAACCAACCCTCAAAAAAAATATATATATATATAAATATATATATATATAATTGCACTTACACCTATACTCTGTGCACTTTGCTTCTTCTGGAACTCAATTGATGGATCTTGTATGGTATCACTACTTGTATTGTTCTCTGCTTGATATATCGCTTTGCTTGTATTTTCTCATTTGTAAGTGACTTTGGATAAAAGCGTCTGCTAAATGAATAAATGTAAATGCTCATCACCTATGTGGAGAACTCTTTCATTTCTGAGTCACACTGTGAAGGCCTCCTTTATCTCCAGCTCTCTATTTGTGGGGAAAGATTTTGACAGCATACATTTGAGAGTTCTCTGAGTGATCAGGCTAAACTGGTCTTTATATATTTGAGAGATGAAAGAACCCACATTAACTCCATCAGAATCATCCACCAAGTGGCGGCAAAGGAAATTCTCATCCGATTTTGAGAGACAAACAACAAAGTGAGCTTGCGCTTGAACTTCTCAACAATGATGTACTCTTTAATCACAGATTTGGGGGAGAAGATTACAGGAAGTTCCTTCGTGAACTGTTCATAAGACGCTACAATATCAGCAGAGGTGATAAATCAGACACTAATGTTTTCACCCCTCATTGAACACGTGAGATGAAAGGAAAAGCCAGAAAGTGCTATTCATCTTCTCAGCGAGGCTTACAAAAGATTCAACAAGGATACATTTCTTGCTCAGCACCTAGCTCGTCTCTATAACTGGCATGAAAAATTTTATGAGGGTCATTCTGAATTACAGAAGTACTTGATTACAGAACACAGTCCCAAAGAAATTGAAGCACCATGGGAACAGTTTCACGACAAACTCAAAGACCTTCAACCCGCAATGCACAAGGATTTGGAGTGGATATCAGAAGAGCTGAATTACTTCCAACACCTAGACATAGATGATGAGGAAACCTCAAAGACCCCAGAGCTGACAATACATCGCCCCAAACACTGTTGGTTGCCAAGTCCTCTGTTTATGGCAAGTTCTTCTGAGGTCTCACTGAGAAATACACCAGCTGACTGGCAGTCTAGTTTACATAACATGACTGACTTCAGCAAACGCTTGGCCATCTACAAGCTTGGTGGAGGCACAACAATCTTCTCCATCCTGGACCAGAAAAATAAAGACCAAATCAAAACTTTAGAGAACATCATTTCACTGTATCCAAAGGGTGCTGAAATGGATCAGAGAGATCTTATCAACTACATAGCATCACATTTAGCGTTAAGTGCAGTCTCTCCTCACGTAAGCTGGCTGCCTTCCAGGATCTGCAAAGGTACAGCCGCTCGTTTGTTCAAGACAAATCAAAATGCCAATCCAATGCTCTGTTTCTGTGCACCCTAGTGTTCTGGCCAGAAGACACTGATCAAGAAAAAGAGGACAAATATAAAACCGTTCTTACTGCTGTCGGATTCCTCCAACAAATGTACCGGACCAAAATGAAGGATATCCCTCCGAGAAAGAGATGCATTTTTACCCACTTCTACCTGGGAAAAGGATCTGGAAGTTTGTCCATAAGAATAAAATTGAAACGATCAGGAACTTTTCCTCAGTTTCAGAAAAGCGTCAGAAATGGCGTGAAGGGGAAATGTGGAAAACACCAGAAATTGTGAGAGAGCTTAAGCGTGTAAACGGCTGGACAGAGGATAGACATGTTTACCTTGTGGGTCCTAAAATGGAAAAGTTTTCCATTCACCCCCTTAATGAAAGTTCAGTGCATGCTGGAAATGAAAACGTCACCTTCTATCTAGGCTTCACATTCAGGGGACCTGTAGCGTATCACATCACAATAAGAAAATAGTCAAAAGTTAAATTACTGAGAAAAAGAGACATGAAAGCAAACCTTCACATGCATACACCGTATAGTGTAAAAGACTGTAACAGAGGATCTGTTCTCTTAACACATTATTCTGTTCTCTTAACACATTATTATGTATTTAATGTTAAACTCATAGGAAATTTAGTTAAGAAGTAAAGAGTAAGAGGTGTAAATATCTGGACCCACTTACACGGAGTGTAAGGGGTTAAATATAAAGATGACAGATAGGGAGCTGAGATCATTAAGAAAGTTCATCAGGAAGATTTTTCTCTTTTTTTTGTCATATTATTCTTTCTTATATATTGTTCGATTATGTATTAATATATTAATTAAATTGTTCTTGCTGATCCATGTCATTCAGTAAAATTGACAAAGACAGTTTTGTTGTTTGGATTCATTTATTTCTGTAATGCTTTGGAGTTGAAGGAAATTTTGCCTTTTTGGTTTAATTATATTAATTAGTTATATCCAAGGGCGTAACCATGATATGGACATTGGAGGGGTCCAAGCCCCCCCCCCAAAGTTTGATACTGAAAATTCGCATATTTACAACATAGTTTTAGGATTACAGTTACCGTTTGAATTCACGTGATTTCTGAGTGATAGAAGCTCCCACAGCATGGGGAAATTCTAGGGTGCTGTGGATGTCCTGTGGCCAGATGTATTCTCTGCTCCATAACCTACCATGAAAACTACTACACCAAGTAGAGGCGAGTTAAGATGTGTGCAGGCAAACCACACACGCTAACATTTAAACACGCAATCACGGCTTTTAAACAAACTCAGAAAGGATGGCTACCTATGAAACTAAATTCAACACTATATATGTTGTAAATACAATTTCCCCACGGATGCTTCCAATCAATGCTGTGCTGCCTGCATTGTGACCAGGTACCATTATTTTCAGAAATATATATAAAAGGAACAGACATAAATAAATAGAATAGATGAAGAAAAGACAGATCCGTTGGCAGGGTTCATTAAAGGGGGACATATAGAAAATATTTTCTCCTTTATATTGCGGGGGGACACGACCCCCCTAAAGAATGCGTGGTTATGCCCATGCCAAGAAGCCTCAGCAGACATGAAAGTTCAACTACTCACATTCCAAAGCCAAATTGCTTTAAAAACTTTTGGAAGCGCAAGGACAGATTTGGCTTTGAACAAACAGCGGAGACTAAACATTATCATCCACAATGCTAAGGTAAAGGAAAACCGAGAGATTTTAAAAGACCTCATTAATGCAACTTGTTTCCTAGCCAAACAGCAATTAGCACTTCGTGCTAACGATGAGAGTACGACCTCTTCTAATCGTGGCAGCTATGTAGAACTATTGCATGCTTTTGCTGAGAAAGATGATAAACCTATCATCTAGACAGCTAGACATTTGGAGACATCCACTGTGTTTTCTGGCTTATCAAACAGAATTCTGAATGATTTAATTGAGGCAATAAGTGATGTGATTAGAAATGACATAAAAAAGGAGATTAATGCAGTCCTATTTGTTGCTGTAGAAGTAGACGAGATAACGGATGTCACAAACAAAGCCCAGATCTGTCATTTTGCATTCTGTGGCATGAAGTGAGGTGTCCTGTGAAGTGAGGGAGGCGTTTTTGGGATTTGATGATGTGAGTAATGTCAGATGAGTAAAGGTAAGACCATGCATACACTGCTGTACAGTCCACGATAAAAATAAAAGACCAGCCCTTTTTTGATAATACCTAAAAAAAAAAAAAAAAGATAGAAAACAAGATAAGAAAAAATGAAGTTATTTTAAAGAATAAAACTACATTTGACTTTTTGTTGTGGACTGTATATACTTTCATTTGTATTGAATGAGTATGAATTGTGGAATTGTGATGGCAAATTAAGAACACACGGAGGGTGCAGAGCAAATGCGTTCTCTCTGAGCTGTTATAAATTTAACGTTCTTCTTTGGCCAAATATGTACCTTACTTATGTGTGTGTAAAGAATGCTGCTATGGGATATGAAACATAACCAATAGTCAATGTACAAGCAGCCAGTTGAATGGTGAATTTTTGGTACTCTGTTGAATTCATACATTTGTAAATCTGACTTTGAAAGAGTCAGTGCCTCCCCAGCCACGAACCTCACCGCACGTCACTGCATCTCTCTGTCTGGCCGGCACGCGCACACACACATATATACATATATATACATATATATACATACATATACATACATATATATATATACACATACATATATATATACATATATATATATATATACATACATATATATATATACATATATATATATATATATATATATATATATATATATATATATATATATTTAAATATAGATAGTGAAATTGGAGCAGCGTTCAGAGTTCTCGAACTCTTCTGATGATATGATTGACTGTTGTTCCCTGGATTGCCACAAATCTCGAGTTTTTAAATGTTGTGGTTTCTGAGCAGGCCTCTGTATTCATTTGAACGGAGTTAAATTTAATCATTGGTCTATCTAACCTTTTCATTTTGTTTGTTTATATAGCATGTTTAAGAATGGACATTGTCACAAAGCAGCTGTACAGATATCTGGATATATTATTTCAATGTAAATTTTAAAATAAAAAATAAAAACCATTTCCATGTAAATACACAAGGGTATGCTCTTTAAAAAGATAGTAATAATAATAAAAATAATGCTGTTAAACATTTCAGAAGCTCTGTGTATTGTCCTTGATATGTGAAAACTTTACAATGCATAGTAATAACGCTGATGAGCTGTGTCTGTGTAAAATAGCCCAAACCTAACTTCTGTTTCAGGCAGCATTGTGCTGGATGGAGCTGGACTGCCCTCGTGTGTCCAAACTCAGGAACGGCAATGTCCCAGAAGCGGTATTCTGTTCCAAGTCTACCAATTGTAGAAGTTAGCCAAGAGTAGGGTGAGAACTATGACATGATATTACTATTAATCTCTCTCCCTTTTTGTCCTGCTCATGATAATCATTGTTGTCATGTAATAATTATATTACCTTCATCTTTGTAATCTTCCCTATTTGTGGATATTCTCAAGCAAAATAGATGAGGCCACCTAGGGAACACATGAAGTTGCATAGGAGCAGTGATGAGAATGAACATGAATGTTGGTGCTCATGAACAAATCTGGCAGTTTCATTATGAACCCACTACATTAGAGAAGGAATTATAGAATTTGAAGTTGAGATACTGACCCTAAACATAACTAACCAACAGTGCTTTCTTGGGGTGGTGATGAAGTTAGAGTTGAACTGGCAAGAAAGATATTAGAGAGAGGCTTCCTTGACTCCTGAGGATGTTCAATTAGAACCTGCAATGAACTCACCTGATTCAAATAATCAGCTAATTAGGGGGGGGCTTATTTCTCTACTACGAGAAATAAGCTCATAGCAACAATGATGAAATACACATATAGTACAAAAAAAAAAACACACACACAAATAGAGAATGTGTTTAGCATTTTTTGCAGACTTTACATCTGCACATAATTATTAGTTTAGTAGCTATTTTTAGAATTAAAAAAGTCACGTATAAGTCCATATGGGGTGAGAGATGTGAGAGAGAGATGAATTTTCATAGCATCTAATACTTCTTACCCCACTCTTGGCTAACTACTACAAATATAGACTTCTAAACACCGCCCTTAAAAGCTTAATAACAGAATACTGCTTCTAGGAAATTGCCATTCCCGAGTTTGAATTTAGAATTTAGCTTTTTCTAACCTCCTTACGCTGGTGAGTGTTTGGCTGTATGCTTTACTATGTATGTTTTACCTAAAGTTCCTTACTATTGTGATCTACAGCTACTAATACTAGTACTTTTATTGAGTGGCTTGACTTCGAGAGCAGCATCATATCTGGCAGAGGAAAGGGCAGAGGAAAGAGCAGTGTTGTGTTGGTGTTCATTAGAAGTGCAGTGTTGTGTTGTATATAATACAAATTAAGCCCTACTTCCCTGAAACTTAAAAAGCACCTAACACAAATCGAGCCCTATTTTCCTGAAAATAAAAAAGTACATGATACTAATTAAGATCCTACTTACCTGATAACACAAAAAACATATAAAAATAAGCCTACTTACCTGATTCCATTCTCCCCAGGAAT
The DNA here is from genome assembly GCF_023375685.1 of Ictalurus furcatus. NCBI lineage: Eukaryota > Metazoa > Chordata > Actinopteri > Siluriformes > Ictaluridae > Ictalurus > Ictalurus furcatus. Next base: position 15,977 of record NC_071255.1, on the reverse strand, counting down.
CCTCTCACACCTAAAACATAGAAAAAAAGGTCCAACTGGATTCATTTAGCTCCACAATAAGTCTACGAACACACATATACGTATATATATTAAAAAGAATAAGACTCTTAAACCATGGTTTGGCCAGAGAGAGACGGTTGGACTATGGTCACACGCGGACGCAAACGTGCCATCCAGGGTATGGCTCGGCCTACGCCCCGTTCCCACCGCGACATAGAGCATCGTGCACAGGGGGAAAGAGTGCTCTCCTACGCGGAGATGGTCAAATACGGAGGCCGTAGGAGCACAGTCCCTACTCACTATCATGACTTTGATCGTCGACCTGACAGGCCGCAATCTTTTGAATCCCGGGCCCGTTCAAGGCCCTGTACCTCGGTGCCTCAGTATATGGTGCGCTCGCACCCGAAAAACAAAAAATCACATCACAGGCAGAACCAAAAGCCAAAACAGTCTACAGACCCTCATATCGACTCGGCCCGCACAGCGTTCAAAATCATAAAATTGAAACATCATATGAACAACATCCGCCAAGGGCAGCCTCCGGCGATCAGCAAAATTGTAAAATACCTGTCAGAGGTAATCAAACCGGCTTTGCCAAATGCCACCACACGAGCCCTCATTGAGGACAATGCAAAAAAGTGGGCTCAGAACACCATTAACATTCTGAATAGCCACTACACAAAAGCGTTGTCCGAAGAGAGGAACAAGCTCGAACAGATCGGATGCGAAGGGTTGGACCATTCCTTCGACAAAGCCACCCGGTGGGCCGAACGTACCTTCGGTACAAAACTCAAGCGCCAGACGGTCAACGAGGCCAAACAGTACGCGGAGATGATGGTAGCTCCGCTGAACCTCCAGACTCTGTTCGAACGCTCAGAGGCCGAACCGGAGTCTGAAACATCCACCCCGCAGAGAAAACAAACGAAGTCCACGATGACTGACCCGCAGAGTGATGTGTCCTCCGTCGGTGACGAGGACGCGGGCAGCCTTTCGGACATTTCTCTTAACTTCCCGGCCTCCCCGGAAGTACGACACACTCCCAGCGTTCGCCCGAACTCCTGTTCCAGACAGGAAAAAGACCCTATCCCTATAAGGGACCGAGGGGAGTGCAGACGAGACAGTTCCGACACACGAAGGGGAATCCGTGTCACTCCACTACAGCCTAACAGGCTCAACAAAGGCTCAATCCCACCGGGAGGCACAAGAAAAAAGACACACGGCATGCAAACACGACATGACCCTAAGAATACACTCACTGAGTCTGATGGAACTCTTTCCGGGTCGCCGTTCCGTGGGCCGACCCATGCCGGTATGGTTCCTGGAGAAAAGAACAAAAGAGAAAAAGAATGGTGGGAATGGACCGGCTGACATGGAGGAGAAACCCAGTGGAGTGAGCGACATAAGATGGCCAGTGCATACAGGTTAGCGCCTACCCTGACCCCAACCATAACCCTAACCGCTAACCCCTAACCCTAACCTTAACCCTAACCCCAATCCCCTAACCCTAATCTTAACCCTAACCCCCTAACCCTAACCACTAACCATAACCCCCACCCCTAACCCTAACCAATTTCACTATCTATATTTAAATATATATATATATATGTATAATGTATGTATATGTATGTATATATATGTATATATGTGTGTGTGCGCGTGCCGGCCAGACAGAGAGATGCAGTGACGTGCGGTGAGGTTCGTGGCTGGGGAGGCACTGACTCTTTCAAAGTCAGATTTACAAATATATGAATTCAACAGAGTACCAAAAATTCACCATTCAACTGGCTGCTTGCACATTGACTATTGGTTATGTTTCATATCTTCTAATGAACACCAACACAACACGGCTCTTCTAATGAACACCAACACAACACTGCACTTCTAATGAACACCAACACAACACTGCACTTCTAACGAACACCAACACAACACTGCTCTTCTAATGAATATTATCAAGTGTATTTTGAGGAATTTTTATTTCAGGTCAATAGGGCTTAATTTGTTTTATGTGCTTTTTAATTTTCAGGGAAGTAGGGCTTAATTTGTATTAGATACCTGTTATTTTCCCGGTCAATAGGGCTTAATTTGTATTATATACTTTATCAATTGTATTTTGAGGAATTTTTTTCCCATGAATTAGTAGAATCACTTTCCTTGAATTCTGGTGTGAGGAAAAATTAACAAGCCGTTGCAATGTTTCGGTTCTCCTGGAACCTTCTTTAGGCAGGCTTGTTATGATTTGATTAACTGAATAGATTGAGGCTCAAAAGAGTATGAGTAGTGTTTGAAGGCTTTCTCTCAAAGAGCTGGAAGCAGTGAGTGAGCTTTTGCCGCCTTCACTCCCTTTTTATAGTATAGGGGGCGGGACTCTGTTTGAATGGGCCAACAGGAGGCTGTCCCATGTTTAGGTTTGAATGGGCCAATAGGAGGCTCTCCCATGTTTTTGTGGTTTTTGAAAGATAACAGCCAAGGGCCAATCAGAAAATTAGCTGTTTTAATCATCTGTAGTGGGGCTTTTTGCATTGTTTTATTTAGATTTTAAACTAATAGTATTATTTATTAAATTACTGTTTCCCACTTGGGTACTGTGGGTTTTCACATTATTTATTTATTTCTCCATTTGGGTTTCAATTGTTTTAATCTCTTTTTTAATTATTTTTTCTCCTTCTTTCAAGGGATTCTAGGGTGGCATAGGTATGCATCTGCCTGGGTTTGTCCTTATTTGGAGTTGTAATTAATCAAATAATGATTCATATGAACAGGCCGACCAGAAGGAAACAGAACAGTAGAGTGAATTGCAAACATGAGGCACGGGCTGATTAGGGTTAGGGTTAGGGGGTTAGGGTTAGGGTTTAGGGGTAGGGTTAGGGGTAGGGTTAGGGGTTAGGGTTAGGGGGTTAGGGTTAGGGTTAGGGGGTTAGGGTTGGGGTTTGGGTTAGCAGTTAGGGTTAGGGTTGGGGTTAGGGTTAGCGGTTAGGGTTAGGGTTAGGGTTTAGGGTTAGGGTTAGGTGGTTAGGGTTAGGGTTAGGCGGTTAGGGTTAGGGTTTAGGGTTAGGGTTAGGCGGTTAGGGTTAGGGTTAGGGTTTAGGGTTAGGGTTAGGCGGTTAGGGTTAGGGTTAGGGTTTAGGGTTTAGGGTTAGGCGGTTAGGGTTAGGGTTAGGGTTTAGGGTTAGGGTTAGGCGGTTAGGGTTAGGGTTAAGGTTAGGGTTAGGCGGTTAGGGTTAGGGTTAGGGTTAAGGTTAGGGTTAGGCGGTTAGGGTTAGGGTTAGGGTCAGGGTAGGCGCTAACCTGTGTGCACTGGCCATCTTATGTCGCTCACTCCACTGGGTTTCACCCCCATGTCAGCCGGTCCATTCCCACCATTCTTTTTCTCTTTTGTTGGACTCGGTGAGTATATTTTTACGGTCATGTCGTGTCTGCATGCCGTGTGTCTTTTTTATCGTGCCTCCCGGTGGGATTGAGCCTTTGTCGAGCCTG